>NC_072733.1:72812171-73118425 GCF_026930045.1 Uloborus diversus
CACATGAAAGGTATGCTTCAGCTGACAAGTTCCAATAAAAATTATATTAACCATGCATTTAGGAGACAAGTAACAAATAGAAGAAATGAAAAGCGTTTATAATCATCCTCCATCGTAAATATCTGGAAATTAGCTGTAAATTTCAGCAATTATTTTACTTACTATGTACGATAGTTATAAAAATTTTCGTGAAATTATCACTTGCATTTTAAGAAGATATACTCATTTCTTTCAAAAATATCAACTTATTTATATGTTTTTGTGTCATAACACGCAGAGTTTTCCGTCTTGGCTGACCAAACTTACAACATACAAATGAACCTGCAGTTCATTTGAATTTGAAATAAAAAAAAAAACTGAAAATTCGCTGAAATATGAACATTAAAAGCAGTTAATTTTTCACTGTGAACGAGCAAAAAATAGCAATTAGCATTCAAAATTTCATTGCCGAATATATTTGGCAACTTGTACAAAATTTCCAGTTTAATATCATAAAATCATATAAAAATAACGGCGAGCAAATGAGCCGAATTTCAGTTATTCTCGTATAGGTGGAAATCGTAAGGGATCGTTCGCAAATTTGCAACACTTAACTGCAATCGTTAAGGGTAATTCATGAAGGAGGGGGGGGACAGATTTTTTTTGTGCACAGTATGTTGCTCAAACCACATCTACACGACACTCAAATTCATCCCATATCCATAAAACGGCACACACATTGAACTCTGGTAATGAAAGGTATTGCTTTCTGTTTAATAAAATGATTAAACACCTCACATGACATTTTTTTTTGCTTACTGTGACGATACAGCAATTTCGTATAATTACACCCCCCCCCCCTTTTTACGATGTCATAAAGAATTCTCATTGTGCCAACCTTTGAAGTAGTTTGGCACAAATCCATATTAAGACGTGGCATATTAATACCAGTTTGTTGATTTCCCATGAATTTTTAAAATGTGTCAAGGACGTTTCGGACACCCTGTATAATAGAAGGTCAAAAAATTTTCAAATCGCTGAGAAATTTTGGATATGGTGGCAAATAAGTGACTTTATTAACTAATAAACGGCAGGTATTTAATTTCAAGGCATGCCTTTATCAGCCCGATTTCTTACTAAGTAATTATTTGAACAGAATCATATTTTAATTAATGATGTAACTACAAATTTGATCAACATTTATAACGCACGTATTTTTGAAATGTTTGAGTTGACTTATTGCAGTAGCAAAAATTTCCTGCAGCCTGCAGAAAATGGACTTAACTAAGTGTTTTTAGGCACTTCAACATTAGTTTCGCAATCGGCATAATATTTTACCGAATGCAAAACTAGTCTTGAAGTATCTAAAAATACTTAGTTATGTCCTTTTCGTCATAGACAGGACGCTGAAAAAAAAGCATATTGAACATGAATTTAAAAAATGAAAACGTTTTGAAATTAAATTTTATTCTGATCAAAAGTGCAAAAAATGACACGTTGAAAAAATTAAATTAGCGGAATAAATGAGTCGAGTAAAATATACAATACATAAAAACATATGAAACGAAGTTCTACAACCAATTTATATTGGAAAAATATTACCAAACCGAAAAATATGCCTTTGAATCACTTCTTTGATCAAATATATCTTAATAAGGTGTTTGTTCTGGAATGAATCAAACTAAAACAAACTTCTTGAAAAATTAAGGCAGAAATAAAATCAAATCAGTTTCATTTTAAATTAATATAATTAAAAAAAAATAGATTCATTCAAACTGAAAAACACCCATAACCACGCCCACTTATATGTAAATATGTTCATTAATTTCTCAAAGCCAGGGGGCAATTGCCCGTACCTGTCCACCACCACCCCTTTTAAATGACTGACCTCGCCATAGAATTGCAATCAACTTGGAGCGCATGAGGTGATTGTATTGAGGAATGCGTAAGCTTTATTAAGTTCATTCAATGATCGTCTGTCTAATATTTTTCTGAAGTTAACTCTAAACTCATTTATAGACTTTTTTCAACGTTCGTTACATCAAAAAGTCACGCAGATACTTTAAAGTGATTCGGAATTTTTCTTTGCTTGTTATTTCGCATTCATTGGAAAATTACTAAATGAAGTGTCCTATTACATCTCAGCCTAATAAAAACAAATGCCTGGATTTAAAAATAAGAGTAAATCGCTAATTTATTTTTCTCGAACCTTCAACTTTATTTTAAATATGATTTTATTTTAATAATTGGTCAGATCTTTTAGAACAATTTTGATAACTTTATATAAGTTATTAAAATGAAGAAGAAGAATAAAAAAGTAGTGTAGTCAGAAAAAGCGATTCGCATGAAGAACCTGTCTTTATCGTTGAGTTTTTGATGCATGTTTTTTTTACAAAATTACTGATTCTCGTCCATTCTCTTTAGTTAATGTTAAAAAGTTCTTTCCAGTTTAGAAAATTTTCATGGGAACAAAACATATTTTTGTTTGAAGCTAAAGTAACAACTGACCTGATTTTTATGGTCAAATGGAAGCAGCCATATCCGTAGATCTATAAATTCCATGTGAAAATTGTGCTTTTGAAAGATGATTTGCGCGAGAATCCCGCATCCCGCAGACGATGTCAACAACACGTGCTCCGTTGACTGTCATCAGGATTTAAGAGAGAAACAAAAGGAGGAGATCTCAGCTGCGCCATCTATTGGGTTAACGATCGTTTGAACATTTCAGATCAGATATATAGTTTCCCTCACTTTTCTCCCTAAATTCTCATCAAAGAAGAGTTGTGCTGAAGTAGAAAGTTTATTGAAAGAAGCTAGGAATTAATCCAACTGTAGAAAGTTATGAAATTTGATGCAAATATAAAAAATTAATATATGCTATCCAAAGCTGAAAAAATTCGTACGAAGAGTAGAGAATTTTTTTTTTTGATATATTGCTCATGCTACTAGGTGCTTTTGTAGCATGATCAATGTCTAAAGAACGGCATTGAAAAAAGTTAAAGCAAAAAGTTGAGAACTTTATCTTATTTATTTTTGCGTTTATGTATTTATTTTTTTACAAACATTCATTTCTAGGTTGTAAAGATGTGAAGACTATCTGGTATCTCTCTTGCTCTCAGTGCTGGATCTACAATTTTTCCGAGGCGGAGAAAATCCTGAAACTGCCGCCCCTACCCATCTTTCTTCAAGTTTTTATATTACGCTTTAACGAAAAAAAAAACAGAATTTACCGCCCCCAAAAGTTGTCACCCAGCAGGTGTGCCCACAGGGGGGGGGGGGGATTATGGCGCAAGTTGCGCCATCAAAATTTTTTTTGAGGGGATTTTTTTTCCAGAAGTTTTTTTTTTTTCTTTAAAACATGAAATTTTTGAATTTTTGAAAGAAAAAATATTTAAACTCATTCAGCAAGAAATAGATGCATTTAAATAATACTTTTTTCACGTACTCCCCTTTCCAAAATTTAATGACTGTGTCTCTTTTTTAGTAAAAGGAACATCAGAGACAGGATGGATTTGATGTCCGTTTCAAAGCTGGATCGGACGATTTGATTTATTTTAAATTTTTTATAAATTTTCTGGAATTAGCACAATTCTGCATGATAAATACGTGTGACAGTGAAGAGAGGGCGAGAAGTCAAAAATGATTAAAATAAAAAGTTTTTTCTTCTTCTTTACTTATTGTTTGTAATAATTCTGACCAGTATGCTCTAGTCTTTCGTTGATTCATTTGCACCTTGACAACCGTTAAGAACTAGTTTTGAAGTTTGCGAATAACGTATTTATTATCCCTCAAATCGACAATTAATATATTTTCTTCATAAACTAGCTTATGTACATATGGTGAATTTTTCTCCTTTCGCTTTGCTCCCATCTTCTTTACTATTTTAAAACTGATTGTTTCAATTTATCATTAGATGATTTTTATTAAAACTTTTAGTGATGTTAGTTTTCGCTGATGGAAGTAGAGCAATCTGTTCTTAAGATGTTTAAATTATTTTTCGTAAATCATATTTACTTTCTAGGAGGATTTATGATTCATTAAAGTTCTCGAGTTCTGATTTTCAATGTGTGCTGATTAGTTAAATCCATTTTTGAGGATTTCCGAAAAATGTCTGTCACTGGGTATTTGTGTGTGATCCATCTTTTTTGACTATGCAACTTCCAGGAGAGCTACCCCACTGTAACGCTCGAATAACACCCTCTTTATCACCAAGGGTCATCTAAAACTGCGTTTCTAGAACTGTAATTTTGAAAAAATTATACGAGAGAGCCCCTGGTTCCCCCTCTCTCCTTAGCACAATCAAAGATACTCCTAGAATTGCGTTTTAGTAGCATCAGTTTCGAAAAATTGCAGTGGGAATTATCCCGAAATTCACCTTCCGCTAACATTACAAAGATCTATCAAAACTGCGTTTTCAAAGCTACAAGTTCGAAAATTAATTGGAGCGCCCCTCTCTCTTCCCCCACTCTCGTCAACATTATTGAAGATCGGTTTAAATTTTGTTTTCAGGGCTTCAATTTCGAGAAAATTCCAGAAGAGCTTCCGAAAACTCTTTTACTTAACGCCACAAAGGTCGGCTACTACTGCGATTTTAGAGCTTCATTTTCAGAAAACTGCTTGTCCCCCAAATGTAGATAGCCTAAAATAACGTTTATAAGGCTTTCGTTTCGAAAATTTCCCGGGGGGGCGAGCCCCTGAATCTCTTCTTTCCCTAACATAACCACAAATAGTTTATAACAACAATTTTGAAGACAAAGGAAAGCCCTCGAACCCGTCCCCTCTCCCTAACACAACGGTAGATTATGTGCAATTGCATTTTTGAAATTTCAATATTGAAAAATTACCGGGAAGGGGCCACAAAACCTTATTTCCCCCTAACATCATCAGAGAAACTGTGGTTTTAAAACTACAATTTCCAAAATTTTCCGGGGGAGAAACCCCCGCACCCCCTATCTAAGTGACAATAAATTTCCATTTCAAGATTCATATTGTAGACTTTTAGTAATGACTTCATCCCAAACCAGAAAGTTAAATCCACTCTCCCTTCTCCCTGTAACTATTCATACGTTTGGGGAAAAAACAAAATAATAAATAAATAAGGTATAGCAAAATTCAGGGGTCCCCAAAACTTGTTTACTCAACGTCTGCGTTGTAAACTTTGGGAAGGCAAGGCGGGTCAACAATCCAACACCATTTCAGTTCAAATGGTATTTGTTAGCGCTCCACCCATCCCCCGTGAGTTCAACTGGAAATTACACACTCTAAAAACTGTTATGTTTATCCCGATTCGAAAGCGAGAAAAATTTGGGGGGGGGGGGGGGATTTTACGCCATTCAGCTTGGAGGGGATGGGCACCCCTGTCACCCGGGGCTAGGGCCCCAGCTTTCTTTTCGCTTGATCTGGCGTTGCTCTTTCTCGAGAGGGGGGGTGAGGGAATCCGCACTGTCAGGTCAAATAGCTAATTTCTGTTCAATGACCACCAGAATCGTCGCGAGGTCAAAAGGTTCGGAGAAGAGTGTCGGGCTCACTCCCCCGCTCATTTTTCAAAATTGAAACTTTAAAATGTAATTGTTATATCAGAGTATGTTGAAGAGAGGGAGGTTCAGAGACTCTCTGGAGAAAATTTTACGAGAGTGTAGCTCTAAAAACGCAGTTTTAGGCAATGTTTTGAGATGTAAGAATAAGAAATAACAACGTATAATTGCGCAATAATTGCAAATATGCAATTTTTGTGCAATTATACGTTGTTATTTCTTATTTTTATTTTTCAAGCACAATTTTAATTTTTGGTGTTGTTAAGAGAAGGAAAGATCAGGCGTCTTCCTCTGGGATTTTTTTTAAATTTATAATCTTAAAAGTGCATTGCAGACGATCTATATGATTATTATCAGGGGCTGCAAAGGTTCGGAGGCGCTCTTACTGCTAGTTTTTCAAATTGAAGCTTTAAAATCTCAATTATAGATTATCTCCGGTTATACAAGGGAGAGGTGGAAGGGTTGGGCGGGTGATTTTTTTCGAAATTGCAGCTCTAAAAGCAGTTTTAGACCATCTTCGGAGGTGGAGGGGAGGAGAGATTCAGGGTTGAACCTCCGGAAGTTCTTCGAAATGTTAAAAACGATATTAAAGGGCATGTTTGGTTAAGAGGACCGGAATTTTTCCAAATTGAAGCTCCATAAACGTTAATTTTATTAGACTTTCGGTGCTGTTAGGGAGAAGATCTTTCAGGTGCTCTCCTCGGCAAGCCCTTAAAACGGAAGTTAGGATATTTTTTAATGATGTTGGAGAGAGCAAACGGAGGGGGGGGGGAATTCCCCGTTACGGGGAAGGGCATTCCCCGCAAAATTTTTGAAGTCAGCTTTAAAACTTAATTTTTAGACGATGCTTTGTAATGTGGTGGGAGGAGAAGTTAAGGGGCCCTTTTTCAGTAGTTTTCCCAAATTGGAATTTCAGAAATTTAATTGTAAATTATCTTCGATGATGCTTTCAGGAGGTTCCGAAGCTCTTGCCGGAAATGTTTTCGGTTTGCACATCATTCAGCGCTTTTTCTGCCACTGATATTCCAAAATATGATTTTAAATGATAAAGAGTGGACAATCATAACTTGCAGCAAAACCCTCTCCTTGTGAAGGTCTTACATCTCACATTTATTGTATCATCATTTTCAAGCATTAGGAATGCATTGTCTTTCCATTCCTTGTCCGGCTTTCTCCAAATACTATGGTTTGATCTATCTTGAATGTGGATATTTGATGCGATAGGGATACCAATACAATATGGCATTGGTCTATTAATATTTATTTTTTCGAGTCATATGGCGGTCTCGCATTCACATTTCAAATGCTTAACTCTTCTTCATCACATTACTTAGTTTGCTTTTTTAGTCGCCTTAAACTGTTCATTCTTTCTTGCCAGTTTCCACCAAACAACTCTTTTTGCAGCTTTGCGTATTCTGAAGCCATTGCAGTCCTTTGCCCAACATAAGTGCAGGCTTCTTTTCCCTTCTTTACCCCGTTAGTATTTTTGAAACACATCGATTAAAGACTTTCTCTTTCGTATACTAAAATGGATTGTATATTCTCAGTATTATGCTTGTTCTGTCTAAAAGCGTTTCATCTTATTTAAATTTTTCTATTGATTTCGCTCATGATTTACCGCTTTCAAAAAATCCTTCGCATAATTATACATCAATTTCGAGGTCTGTTTTGCATTTGTTCTGCATTCTCTACTTCGTAGCGAGTTGGCAAGGTTTGACGCATTGCTTTTGTTTTGTGGGGATTTAAATAGAGTGGGAGGTCACGAGAAGTCACCGTGGCCAAAAATGTCATTTGCCAAAATTTGTCTGACGATTCGTCAAATTTGGAGACTCAATTGCAATTTTCAAATTTCCGAATGTTCCTTTTCGTTAGATGTACGTATCAGGTTCGCTATTAGGATTTTTCGCAAAACCCAAGATTTGGCTTATAAACTCCCTTGAACTATACAAAACAAAGAAATGAAAAAAAAAAAAAAAAAAACAAGATCATGTTGCTAATAATAGTTCTCAAAAATTTCTTCATTTTTCTTGAAATTTGCTGCTATTGTAGCAGGTTAATTATTAAATCTTAAGAGCGATTTAAAAGAAAAATTAAATGCTAATAAATACTAAAATTGATCTCCCAATGTTATTTCTTTTAAACAATTTCTTTTTAAGAAAATGGTGTAAAAATCATCTGCTGTAAAAAAAAAAGAAAAAAAAGAACGTTGTATTAATAATTTTATGCAATTATGCTAATATTACAAGGAAATTACATCGAGTGCTGGAGCGGAGAAGTTTTCTTTTTTTATCAACGCGATCTTTTTCTATGGTAAGAGGAAGTGCATGAAAGAAACCTCTGTTCTAAATTTCTTGGCCAAAAATTTATACTGTCAAAATATTATGTTTGGTCTTTTAATGATTTTATTAACGTATCGTTTTCATCAATTAAGCCCAAAACCCAAGAAATCCAAAGAGCCCAAGATCTTTGGAGGGGGTGAGGGTGAAGCTCTGGCGCGTATGTGTACGTACCTGTATTTCAACATTCCGCAGAGTTTGGAGTTCCATCCCTGTCGAAAATTTAAGTCGGAGCATCCCTAGATTCAAATGTATCCTTAATGTCACACATTTTTTCTGAAACGTTATTCAGCATTCCATCTAGTTTTTTAGGGGACTACATGAGACAAAAATACAATCTGAAAGTAAAATTGTTTACGAAATTCCCCGTTGATTTTTAATAATTATTCTTACTTGAATTTAGTCTTAACTACGTTTTCCAGAAAGTCTTATGAATGTAATTGGGATGACATTGCAGCCAAGTTTAGCTCCTTATTCTAGCCCGAAGTTGGCTTTTATTTTCATTAAGTGGATATATACGCTGCTACTTTGCAGAAAGCTATCTTGATAGCTTCATATATGCTCTTATTGCTCCATTAGTTTCCAATGCTCGCACTGTTAGAGTGCTGATATAATCAAAAGCCTTTTCAAATTCATTGAAGACTAATTAAAGGGGCAATTCATATTCTTTATTGGTCTTAATTAATTCTGTAGCAGTATCTATATATTGAATTTCGCTAAAATTACTTTTAAATGCTGCTATTTCTCTTTGGTTGATCTGAATCTAATATATTCTATAGTTGGCTAGTTAAAATCTGCATACATTGTTTAAAAAAGAGATAATAGATTGATAAGTTGGTAACAATTTAATTTTTTTGAAATCTTAATTTTAAAGACAAGAACCCTTTTCATATTATCTTAGTCCGATGCCATGGTTAGTCATTCAATAGGGAAAACAGCTTGTTTTATTTGTGTATTTTACTTGCGCAGTTTTGACTAGACCAAGTAAAATATCACAGGCTCAGAAATACCGTGCTTCTTTCTTATAACATTTCTTTTTTCTGGACAAATGGCAGATCATTTGACAAATTGATAACAAAGACAAAAATAACTCAATACGAAGAACAGGAAAAAGAAAAGTCATTGTCTCATTTGACTTTTTGCTCCCCATTACCGTAGAACCAAGGAAGTACCACGGAGTGCTCTGCAGTAGAAAATATGAAGATGAGATCCCCGCAAAGCGTACAAAAGGGGATTCGCATAGACATCAATTTTGAAAAGGTGTCCAGCCAGGTAGTCATGTTGTACGGAAAGTCTAAACATAGCAACTGCCATTCAGGTTGTTGAATTTGTCCAGAATTGTCCAAATTTTGGATGTAGTTCGAGATCTCAGATCTTCTTTATGTCGGGAAGAAAACTAATTTTTGATGAGCCGTTTTAATGTACGAAATGGGACGTTGCTGCGGGTTATTTGTAAGACACCAGCACCCCTCTTCGGTAGCACGTCGGCGTGTTCATTGCCACTAACGCGTCATTCAAATAGCGTCCGTACAGTCCGTGAGCTCCGTCTTTTTCTCCCCAAAACCAGTTTTCGATCGGCGTTGCCATGACAGCAAGCCGTATTGTACGTGACCCGTCGACGTGACCTGAAACCAAATAATTGACGTCCGTCTAGTTTAGAGCAACCAATCAGAGTCAAGTAGCAGCGCCATCTTGAATTCTTCAATATCGTGCGGGTATTAATTTTTCCTCGTGGTTTTTGCTGTTTGCTTTTGCTTTAATCGTCAGTAATGGAAGAAACGAACGCTTACAACGAAGCTTTGATTTACGAAGTGAGAAAACATCCCTGGCTTTATGAGAGTGGTCGGCCAGACTACAAAGACACCTTTAAAAGAAATAATACGTGGACGAAAATCGACAGAACGCTGAATGTTGGTGGTAAGTACAGTTCTCCTACGAAACTATTTTCACTTATTCTGTATTTCATTTGCAACAGGGTAGTCAGCCTGTTTATAACTGCCGCCCACATTTGTATCTATGTTAAAAGTAAAATTTTCCAACCACAACTCGTTTCATATAATTCAATTTACTTACCAAAAAACTCATGCTGGAATTTCGCTAAATTCGGCGGAATAAATTTATAGAATAACGTACTCTGTAGTTCAGTAGGTTTATGTATATTTCGTTACATAGAATCATGATGTTTAAAGGCATTGTTTGCAGTTGTATTTTTATTGAGATCGCAGAGTATCAAGCTGGGAAAATGCATAAGGAATGTCTGATTCAATGGTACAAACGAAGCTTCCTATTCATGCTGTTTCTTTTCTTTTGGTCATAATACGATTGATTGCATTACATCCTAATCCCCCAAAATATAAGGTAGAGACAGCAATAAATTCAAGGTTACACATATTTGGATATAAAATTGGCATTTTGGCATCAGTTTTCATTGCGACTGCAATTGAATTTTTTACCTCCTTCATCATATCTAATTTCTACAACAGTTATTCTTGGCAAGCAGCAGCAGCGGGTACAGCAGTTGCAGTAAAAGAAATTTTCATCTCTTGTGACAAGTCGCACTTTCAAATTTTAACTTATACATGTTTTTGCTCTAGTATTCCCGGAAATACATAATAAATATTAAAAATCTAGTTTGGCTCACTAGTGGGCGGTAGGGGCGAGGCTGACTACACCGATTTACAATGGCTTTGTAACCATTCATATTATTTTACAGAAGGAAAGTCCCGTAAACGATGGACAAGTTTACGGGACCAGTACCAAAGGAAAAGAAGAGAAAAGTTCGCTTACAAGCCGAGCGGCACTGGTGGAGGTTGCAGGATAAAAAAGTGGAAGTTTTATGAGCTGCTGGAGTCGTTTTTGGAGCCGAGCATTCCGGCAGCGAAGTAAGGTTTTAACCAGTCAAAATATTCCTTGAAATATTGTGAATTATTTAATTTTTAACAATTTTCAGCCATAGTGTTTCCAAGAAAGCGAACTAAATGAATAGTTGCCTTATACAGTCAAAACCTACATATATCAGACTTTCAAATCAAGTTTTCATGTCCATTACATAGAAAAATTGTTTCTGTGTATCCAAAAAATCTGTATGTACCAAAACTTTTTTTGGAGACATTCAGATATTTTTTCCCATTTCAAATTGTTTGTCTTATAAAAAATGCAGGTTAGGGGGGAAAATTAAGTTCACTAAAGGTTGCTCGCAAGGAAGCTGGAGTCGAGGGGTGTGTCGAGTTCTTTTAAACTCCCACATTGTAAATCTTTGTTGCAGTAACAGAGTCTGCGACGCACGTCTCGCTTCTCGCAGTTTCTGCTATCGGGCTTGTATACAGAAAAATAACAGCACTTTAAATAATAGTAAAACATCACTTTAAATAATAGTAAAAAATCACATAAAATAATAGTAAAATATGTGGCAAAAATTTAATTAAAAATTAACAGGGTTCGTACACTCCTCCAAAACTCCTCCAATACTCCTTCATTTAGGAAATTTATTAATAAAACTAACTTTTCTTAAACTTTTATATTTTTTCATCGCAGAACTTTCAATGCAGTTACTTCATGATATTGTATGGTTTTTTATACATTTTGAATCAGGGGCGGATCCAGAATTTTTTGTAAGGAGGGTCAAGTTTCAAAGGTTTTAGCATGTTATACCTCCTATGTAAAAAGTATCAGTTAAGCAGGGGCGGCTATACCCCCAAGAATAATGGTGCATCCCCTCATATGGAACGGAGCACCACTTAACCGAATGAGATCAAAACCCTTTCAAATTGTACCCCCCACCCCTTAAATTTGTCAATACCTGCGCCATGGATCATACTGCTTCTTTTGAAAATGACCAAAAAACTCAAAATAGCAATAGCCCAGTAATCAAACTCAGCCAATCCATTGAACTATGACTCGCTGAGAAGAAACGCCTAACAAAAGCAAGGAAGTAAAAAAAAAATTAACATTGATTCCTGTACTAATTTTTCGGATCTAAAAAATTGAAGTTTAACATCAATCATAGTAAAATTCTTATCACAGGGGGGTCAGCTGACCCGTTGAACCTCCCCTGAGTCCGACCCTGTTTTGAATCTATATAGATAGATTGATTATACATACAAATCTGATTTTTCCTAGCCTGTTTCTTACTTTATCCCAATGTAAAATGGCAGTTCAAATCTGTAGTGAATTTTACATTTATCATTTTACAGTCCTGCCGGAAATTTAGAAGACAGCTTTAGTGAGCCTCAAGTTTCTGAACCAAGCTGTTCTGGTGCAGGTAAATAAATGACCATAAACTTTTCATAGCATTTTATGTTAAAAGATTTGTTTGAATGAGTAATTTAAGAGATTAAATAATTTTATTTTCAATAGTTTCCCATGAAGAAGCATTTATTGACATTGAGGCGGAAAGCATAGCGAAAGGTAGTGTTACTGAGAACACTAATAATGAAAATGGTAAGATTAGAATTTCACTACATTGAAATTCATATAATAAAACTATGTATGCTGGATTCCTTACTAATACTTTAAATGTAAAAGCACTTTTGTTTGTTTGTAATCAATAATCGTAAAACTTTTATATACATTGTCAGGGGTGCAGAATAGAACACTGACTATCTAAAATCCACAAAAAAAAAGTATTCCAAGATTTTTATACCAATTTTATAGGAAATCATAAAAATTGGTTAGTATCTCATGGGGGGAAAAAATCATGTTTGCAGCATGATAACGCCCTTAAAAAACTTTCATAGTATAAACTCTACTCGACTTGCCAATGAACTTGTACACTACATTTTTTTTACCCAAATACCTTTTATAATTTTAATTGCACATTTACATTTTACTCACTTTATACTCACAGAGTATTTATCGCACTGATAGGGAGGGGGTTACTTCTTAAACTAATAAAAAATGATCAAATTAAATTCTCAAATTTTTGGTAGCCTAAAGAGTTGCTGAATGAAAATTTGATTTCAGGCTGTATACTTATCTGTTTAAATACCATATTTTAATGTTTAACTTTGCCAAATATAAAATTTTTAATTTTGAAGCATTAGTTTATTAAAATATCCTCAACAGTAGAATTTTTGCAAAACTTTTTGCTTTTTTTTGTTTTTTATTGTTATTTAATATTATGTTTACCATTTTGAACTTTGTTTACAATAGTTATTTTGCACATTCAAGTATATATTTCTATATTTATAGTTACAACTTAGTGTTTTATTTATTGTTTAATTGATTAGTTGAAAATGAAACTATTTTTATATATATTTTAAAGAATAATTTAATAAATGTAATTATAAAGTAAATATTTTTCACAAGACCATTCAGGGGGGGGGGGGGGCAAGCGGGCGGCCTGTGGTGTCGTAAACTTATATTTCGTTGCGTCACAATTTAGTTTGTTTTCATTTTAATTATGAATTTTTCCTACAGTTTCTAAAGTGTTAACACATTGCATTTAATTCCTATCTTTTTTGATACATAATGATAACATATTCTATTATGTAATACTTTAAATCTGTAACTGTTAATATCAACAGTTTAGTTAGCTAGCTGTTTTCTAAAACAAATCTGATTTTTCCTGACTTTCCAGCTGGTTATTTAGATTGTATATTTTGATGCCTAGAAATTAATCCTGTGCATCATGATGACGCCAAAATTTAAATTCTTTTATCTATCACTGGCTCTTTTTCGTTTACTAAAAGTTTATGGATGCATGAAATATTTAAAGCGAATGAGATTTCTTAAAGTACAGCATTTTCTATTTATGTTGTTGTTCTATTATTTTTTCCCCTTTAGAAAAAGCACCAAAGAAGGTTAAACAGATAAACTACCATCATGAGCTGGTCAAATGCCTCAGCGCCCCAGATGATATTGTGGACAGAAGTCCACAATATCATTATTGCATGTCCCTTATCCCGCGATTGAAAAATCTCTCACCTGTAGATCAGGGCTTGGTGAAGATTGAAATTGAACGAATATTTTTAAATGTGGAAGCTAAGTTGTATGTATATTTCTCAGTCTGATAAAATGTTTATTTCGAATATTTACGATTTTCAATTTCAGCTGACATTATTTAGTTTTAAACAGCATATAAGGTAAGTACACCAGTAGTGGCCATTTCAAGGTTTGTATTTGAAAAAAAGTATTCCAGGTCTTCTAATGGATTCAAAAGTGCATTAGGTGTTACTTAATGCACATTGTTTTAGCACAGGCCACTACTGATGTGTTGACCTTACTGTCTGAATGAATCATGAATTATGATTTAGCCTATACTCACAACTCATGCTTCATTCAATCTTCTCTTTAGTAATATTATATAAAATATTGCCTTGAAGTTTTGCATTATTGTACTTTACACATAGTAATTTATATTTAATTAAAAGTTTGGGTGTACTGAACCAGAATCGCTGAATATCAGTATATTCACTAAATTTGGTAGTTTATAAGAAATAAGTTTATTACATTATATTAAAGTAATAGTTCTATGAAAAACTTGATTTATGTTTTTTTAAATGAAGCTGTAAAATATAGCATAAAACATTCTTTAAACATTTCCGGCTCAGGAACTTACGAGAACAATAGTGCCATTACTTTTTTTTTTCCACCTGAGTAAAGTGTCAGTAGGAATTTAATTTTAATATCTTATTCATTAATTACAAGTGCAATATTGTAAGTTAAAAAGTTGAAATGAAGGTAATAAATTACAATTGGTGTTCTCATATCTAGTTTTTTATTCAAAGCATGCTCCACAGCATTCTTCTTTAGTGTCGCGCCTGCATAAATGAACTGCTGAGAGGGAAAAGCATGAATCTTAATGTTAAAATGAACACCTTTTTTCCTTGCTCATGTTGATGTAACAAATATATAAATCTGTAAAAGTTCTAATTTTTATTTTCGGAAGTTAAGAAAAGTACTCTTTGTTTTACATTACAGGTTAGATGAGCAAGACGGAAGCAACTGAACTTTTTTTATTTTGTTGTAATTTCAACGTGTAAATAAATATTATTTAATTTTACAAATAGTTTGTATTTTTTAGTTTCATTTAGTGTTCTAGTAGAGAGAGTGTGATGTAAGTTTCTTCAATGTGAGCCGGTAATGTATATAGTGAACATTAGTCTTGTAAAAAAAAGTGCAATCGACTTTACCTGGAAATACAAAAATTTATTTTTTGCACTACAGCATGAGTTAATTATTGCCAACAGTGTTATTTATAGATCGGGTTCAAAGGAAAAAGAGATGAAATTGAAGTATGTATTTATTTTAAATTCATTGAAGACAATTCATTGGAAAAAAAGGCCTGTCCCTTTCCAATTTTCTTATGTTTTAACTTTTGCTTATGTTAACTTGAATACATAAACATATATATATATTAAACTATTTTCATTAATGAACTATTATTATATGACATTAATAATATTAGGATTTTTTTCTTTAAAAAAAATATTTTGTCAAGATTATTTTAACTAAAATAGGTACTTAATGATGCTAAAAGTAGGCATAGCATACTCAATTACCTCAGTTAACTAATTAAGCAACTACTTCTAGTCATTTTCTTTTCATCAGCAATAGAAAAAATTGTTGGGACAAAAATAAGTTGTCAATGCTATTATTTACTATTCTTTGTCAAGTTTGCTACCAAAGATTTTTTTTTTCAAACTTTTAAATATTTTTATTCAAGGTTTAAAATAATGTAATTTTAAAATTGTTAAGCCATATTTAGATGTTTTGATTTCAATGTCAAGTCTGTTACTGGTCAAGTTTGTTAACTTGTTACTAGTAACAGATTTGGTGTTAGTTGACTTGTATTTATAAAAAATAATTGTCCACCAGGATGTCTTTAACACCTGTTGAGAAGCAAAGGCAATATAGAGAAAGGCTGAAAACTGATCATAAAAAAAGAAACCAATAAGGAAGGCAAATGATTCCTCCTAACAATATTTATAATCAGTGACAATCAGAAGTTGGTAAATAAAAAATAATTATTAAATAAAAACAAAAGACCCAACTGCATAACAACCAAAGAAAAAAACTATAAGACCAATAGCATACGACAAATCATAAATTCAAAATCAGATTAGAAGGATCAACAGTCGGGGGCCCATTCCAATTTTACGGGGTTCCTTGACTGGTCAAAAAGGTGAGAGTTTTACTAAGCATTAAATAATTGGCTTTATTTAGTTATAAATAATTGTAGTGAGGATAAATTATTTGATAAAAAAAATAGCAAGCAACTTTACAAGACACAAAGATGTAATTTCTTTTTAAATGACTAATTTCAATAATTATAAACTATTATTAAAAAAGGTTAACTTGCAAAATTTTATGTGATTGAAGCTAAGCATTATTAAAATGCTTTTTTATTTCAACTCTTATTTTTCGGTTTGCACCATATCATTTATTTGATTTCTTGGCAAAAAAGGACTTGTGGTCTATATTGTGAATATTCTATATTTGCAGAATGTAAACTACTTTGTTTCCAATAGTCAACCAGACTATTTAGTACATAATGAATTTGACAGAATACCAAACTTTTGTTGCAGTACTAAATTTTTAGGCTGTAAAGTAGACGACAAAGTTAGTTTAATACTTGATTAACCGACTTCAAAAAAGGAGGTTATGTTTTCGTATTGCGGCTTTTTATCCGGTTTTCGAATTATTCCAACACTACTGGACCAATTTGAATTTTTTTTTTTTTTTTTTTTTTGTTTGGATGGGTATACTTCTCAGATGGTCCCATTGTAGTTTGAGAGACTAAAAAATATATATTATTAAGAGATATGAAAATTTTGAATTAAGTTTTCTCTGAAGCAAACATAAAATTAATTCTAGTGGAATTTTTAATCTTCATCTATAGTATGGCCATGTGAAGAAACATGCGACTTTTATTAGGAGTTACATGATACTAATTGCGAAACATGAATTACAATTTACAACTTTACAAATTTAAACTTAAAGTGATTTTTTTTTCAGTTACTCGTGCATTTGCTTTCAGAAAGCAAACTTTGACCAAGTTGAACAAATGATGAAGACAATTTTTTTTGTCCATAGTTCATTTGAAAAAGCCTTTCTTCAGTCATCGGAAGTCTCCGAGACACTCGCCGTGTTATTTACACCACTAAAAAGCAAAAAAATAAATTACTTTTAAATTAAAAAAAAAAGCCACCTTCAAAAAAATACCCAGGAACTAAAAAGCAAAAGATAACTGATTATACTTACATTCTTTTTCCTACCCAAAAAAGAAAATGAAATTTATTTTACAATTCCAGTACAAAAATCAACTAAACACCGAATTATAAAATAAACACTGATTTAAATTACTATACGATGAATTATTTTAAATACCTAATTATATACCATCTCTTAATTTTTAATAACCTTTTGAAGTCGGGGCCTCCTATAGAACACTACCTAACGTAACTGAGTAAGTTAAGTTTTAAAGACTAATTTCGCATACACTTAAATTTGTTTAATTCAGGATTCGGTTTGTTTATTGGAGGCCCCGACTTCAAAAGGTTATTAAAAATTAAGAGATCGTATATGATTAGTTAGGTATTTAAAATAATTCATCGTATAGTAATTTAAATCTGTTTATTTTATAATTCAGTGTTTAGTTTAGTTGAATTTTGTGCTGGAATTGTAAAATAAATTTCATTTCTATGTTTGGGTAGGAAATAGAATGTAAGTATAATCAGTTATTTTTTGCTTTTTAGTTCCTGGGTATTTTTTGAAGGCGTTTTTTTTTATTTAAAAGTAATTTATTTCCTATGATTAATCAAATGTGCAACACAAACATTTGTACTGCTTCAAACAATTTGTAAATTTGAATAAGAGAAAAGTAGCCATATGCAAAAGGTAAATGCCTCCTTACTATGGTATTCTTTTTAATGGTAATATATTGAGAAGTTCTTTTATTAACATTTCACTTAGTACCTATATGGACACCAACTAAAGACTTGAATTTTCAGAGTAAATAAAATTTGATATTGAATAAAAATGAACACAAACAATGTTATCTCTATTAAAATTTATTTTTCAGTTTAAATCACAAATAATATGTTTACAAATCATTAAGTATGTGCAATGGCATCAACAGGGATGAGAGTGGTCAGAGAGCAAAAATGAGGAAATAAAAAAAAAAATTGTAAAAGGGATTATATTAAAAAATGCATCAAATAGAACCTGGAAGCTATGATATTCAAAAAATTAAAAAAAAGGCTAATTTACCAGTTTTAAAGGTAATACATATTTAATTATGCATAAGTGATAATTTTGTACACTTTGCTGCATTGCACCATTTCTTGCAAAAGTGTTGATTCCTAAATACATCTAAATTTTGAAAAAGAGACAACAATTTCTAACCCTTCAGTCCGTGAACAAAGGGTTGAGGGAGTCAAGCGCATTCTTGGATGTCAATTTTCGTATTTTTTTTAATAGAAAATTATATTTTTTTCATTAAAACATTTGAATTTTTGGTGTTAAACGAATGAGAACATAAATTTTTAAATTAAGTTTGTTTGTAAAGTACAATTTACAACAGTTTAAAATCTAAAATTTCCTAATGTGGTAGAACATACTTTTCGTAGTAAGAATTGAAAATAAATAAGTATATATATATATATTAATGATTCGTTATCTTTATTCCTTGCATTGGAATCCGAAATTGGGTTTTAAAAACTTCCTCATACGATCCCAAACATTTTAAGAGGCTGTAAAGCCTAAAGAGATTCACCATAAATATTTTTTACACATTCTTAAATACATAAAAAAAAGTAACCATGCCAAGTTTCAATAAAATTCGAGGCTGTGGGTGGCAAGCCACATTTCTTTGATGGAAATATGGATTTTATCTAAAAGAAATTAATGAAACAAATATTAAAATGAATAAAATAAGCAGATATAAGGCGGCATGTAGTAAAAAAAACCATCCAACATTAAAAATGATTGAAATCTCAAACTAGGCATCCAACTGTCTGCGCAGCACATGTTTGACGTTTTTGGCAGATATTGCGGAAGATGAGATTTGAGGGGGGGGGGGAGTAGAAAAAATAACAAAACGGACCGTAAATTAAGAAAAATTGGAATTTATTCAGATTTTTGAGAAAAATAAGAGCGCTATGAGGCCTGAAACAGGCAAAAAAGGAGGAAAGGTTTTAAAAGCCAACAGAAAAAGCCGGAAAAATCTCATCCCTGCATTAAATATTTTACAAGCGAGTTTGCTTTTCAAAACAATTGCTCCTCTTACAGGCCTCTTTGAACAACTCTCAGTTGCCATGCCACCTTTCCTTCATTATTAAACCAGGTTTTGAAATTATCTCGATTCATATATGCAAATCGAGTGCTGTTCCTGCTGCTAGTTGCTGGTATGGGTACTAGAGCAGGTGTCGTATTTCTGTCTGGTTGGTGGAGGTGGCGCCATGCACCTTCAATTACTGAGCCATGTTCATTTTCATAATCAACAAAGGTAGGCGGACAATATAAATATCCATCATTCAGGATGGATTCTTCCGTCAACAAAAAATTGTGCAAGCAAACAGTAGCTTTGACGATATTGGTGGTTGTAGGGGTTGATGCACGTATTGCTCTGCCAAATATTTCCCACCTTGCTGCAAGCAAACCAAAGGCATTTTCAATGGTTGTTCTAGCTCTTGAAAGTCGATAGTTGAATATTTCCTCGCTTGTTGGCAGGCTACTGCCTGGATATGGTCTAAGTAAGTTTTCCATTAGAGGAAAAGCTGCATCCGCCACAAAACAGTAGGGAGTAACAGAAGCTCTACAGGGCAGTGGTGATGCTGGGGGCAGTTGGAGCTCACCCCTTTCTAACTTTTGTCCAAACAGTGAGGAACTGAAAACACCCCCATCATTGCATCTTCCAGGTGCACCGATGCTGACAATCGTAAATTTTAAATTCGCATCGCAAGCAGCCATCAAGTTGATACTATTGAAGCCCTTATAATTAAAGTATCTGGACCCAGATTTAAATGGCTTTCTGATATTAACATGCTTCCCGTCAATTGCCCCAAGACAGTTAGGAAAATTGCACTTTTCTAAGAAATCCAGGCTGATGTTTTGCCATAAGGAAGTATCTGGTACCTAGGAAGAACAAAAAACAAATACAGTTCATTTTGTTATCAAAACCAGTATTCGATAATAATAGTTTAAACGACTTAAATCAATAATAAATTTAGAGCCAATTAGAAATTTTGAGATGATTGAAAAGTTTTCATCTAGAAAGTTGCATACAGATATGACGCAGCAAAGTTCTGATGCACGACTAACTTCATTTAAAATTAATAACGAATGACTTCTGCGACTTGTCTTTAATTTATGCACAATGGTTTCTAGTATTTTCTGAAAATTTCCTTTAGCTCTTTTATAGATATTAAAAAAAGTCTCAAAACATGCGTATTTGTGTTACTGCTTCATTTTTTAGCACTGCTGTCGTTGCTCACTTTCTACTGCTTTATCTGCATTTCATGCTATGTTAGTAGGAGAAACGACTTATAACTTTTTAAGGATTTTTTAGAGTGTAAAATCCATTTAGGCGCTGAAATCATTCAGAGAAAGTCCGGCAAAAGTGACATTATACGTAATTATTGTATTACGACCTGACCAAGTATCCAGTAATATGTAACATAGAATTTCTATTCAGTGAGCCATGACTTTGGAAAAGTGATCTTATGTGCGGGATGGACCTTACAGGGGTACCCACCCTCCTTGGGAGCAAGGGTGCACCCCCTGCCCTAAACATCATAATTTTATTATCAAAATTTCATGCAAGTTTCTAATAAATATTTGCTAACAAGAAATTTTATTTATAATTATATGGCTGCTAAAGATTTACCATGTAACCAACAAAACAACTTCCTCAACCCATGTTCATGATAGTTTACTAAATCAAAGTATATAGGTCAAATTTGGAGATGGCAACTCTAGGGGAGAGGTCTCCAAAAAAGTTGCTCATTCTGTCTCTGCTCAAAAATGTAGAAAATAATGAAATGTGAGTATTTTATTTGAAATCTGCATTTCTCATTACAAATGAAAATTAATGTTGAATTTTGCAATATATTCAAATCTGTAGTTACTATGACATTCATTAGTGTGGAAAATTAAGAAAAATGTGCCAGAGAATATATTTTCATATCAAAATTACCATAGGCGTCGGAACCGGGGGAGCAGAGGGAGCTTGAGCTCCCCCTGGAATATTTTAGACCGGCTTAGCTCCCCCCGGAAAATTCTTGCGCTGCTGCTTTTTGCCGTGCATTGTTTACCTCAAACCTGATTTCAAAAATGTGATCTGCCGTTTTTGGGAATTTCTACCCAATGAGCAACAAAAGCAGTGAGCAGACGGAGAGGTCAGTGCACTTGAATTCACCTTCACCTTCTTTTTCACTGTTTAAACACTCTTGATTGCCGAAATGCGAGAAAGTGGACTCTACTCCGTTGTCTGCGAAATTCAGTACCAGTCAGAGGCGTAGCATAACCAAATATTTTTTTTTTTTGGGGGGGGGGGGGGGCAAGAGCCATCACCAAGAAGGGTTTTGTTAACCTTCCCCCCCCCCCCCTGCACAGTTTTTAAGAAATAGTGTCACCAATTTCATATTAGTAATGGAAAAAAAGCAGAAAGGAAACCTTTACGATCTTAAGAACATGTAATAGAAATGATAAGTGAACAAAGAGTTTTTTCTGCTAAATTTGAAAGCAAATGCAATCTCTGAATATTATTTAGTTACATCCAAGCAAGGTTATGCATTATGCTTTAAACGCGCTGAAACGAACGTTTCGAACATTTTTTAACGAAAAGAAAGTATTCAGTGTTTAGTACAAATCTATGACTAGCGTCAGTCAAGTAAAAAATGAATACGTAAATATACATAACTTCATAGGGGCTGCCGGCATTTTTTTTTTTTTTTTTTTGTAAAAATATCATTATGAAAATAGTGATTAAGTAGAGAAAAATGAAAAATATATGTGCCACCAAAATAGATTTTAATTAGAGAAAAAGTTGAAACAGAGTAAGGCGAGATTTAAAAATGTCATGACTAGTCACACCACTGCTAGTGTGCTAGTTCTAAGTGTTTAAATTCAAAAGACGAAATTAAACAAAAATTTTATCGCGATGTTCTGGAGACATATCTAAAATAAAAGAAAGTAAAAACTAAGATAAGTCTGAGCTACCAAAAAATTCAAAATGTTAAAAGTTTTTTTTTTTTTTTTTTTTTTTTTTTTGACGGGGGCCGCAACCGCTTGTATTTCAAACAAATAAAAATATAAGGCTAGAAATTGAAAAATTTCATTATGGAAAAAACCAAACCACTCAAATAATTTTGGAAATGAATCGCATCTGAGAGCGAAGACACATTGGCTTGGTTGGATAAAGCAGCGTGCTAATGAGGGAATTGTGGGAGTTCAAATCTGTGCCGAAAAATATCGTTTTAATGGGTTTTTGTTTTTCAGCAGAATTTTAATCCAAGTTTCCACTAATATGCAAAATTCTGAGCTGTATATTTGTTGTTGTTAAAATCAGGAAACAAAACATTGATTTTAAGAGGGTAAATCGAAGTTTGACTTTGCAGAAGAATAAATTTCAATTTATTTTGCTGCTTTACTACGCATTGCTTTGGTCTATAGCGTCTCGAAGTTGCATTGAAATCAGAAAATTCTTCCTTTAAACTCGACTGCTTTGCGTGGGTCAACTAGTCATCTAAAATTGCGTTTCTGAAATTTCATTATCGGAAAATTGCTGAAGACGGATTCCGAACCTCTCCTCCCAGTAACATAGCCAACTATCATCTAAAACTGCGTTTTGACAACTAACTTCGAAAATTTTATTAATGAGCTTCAGCCCCCCCCCCCCTCCACCTCCGCCAATATAATTTAAAATAATCTTAAATTTCGTTTAAGGCCTTACCTTTCAAACAATTACTGGGGTAAATCACCCGAAAACTCACCCCTAACATCATCAAAAGTCAAATTAAATTGTTTTTGTTGCTCCAATTTGGAAAAATTTCCAGTCTTCATAACGATATCAAAGATGGCACACAGCTGCGTTCTTAGATTGTTCATTTTCGACAAATTTCTGGGAGGGGGACCCCGTATTTCTCCCCTAATTAACATCTCATAATAATGTCTAAAACTGCGTTTTCAGAACAACAATTTAAAAAAAAATTCCAGGAGGAACCCTAAAATACCAACCTCCTTAACGTAATTAGAGAAAAAATATAAAACTTTTCAAGTTTCAATTTCGAAAAATGTCGAGGAAAACGCTCCCAGGCCACTTTTCCACCCTAGTATTAACAAAGATCATCTAGAATACATTTTTAAGACCACACAAGTTAGAAGAATCATATTTTTGATTTTTGGGCTAATTTCTTTATAATTCTGCAACAAAAGATTAAGTGTCTATTAAGCTGGGGGTGATGAGTCAGTTTGACATTTAAATATGAATAGCATGGGTGCTCCAGACATAACTAAAAAAGATTGCTAAGGTTGTTTGTACTTGTTCAAATAATTTCAACTTTCCAAAAACTTATCTCATTTTAAGTTATTTGACCCCTCAGATTATACTTTACGAAATTACAGTTATTCTTGTTTTTTTTATTTCTAAATTACGATTTTTTCGTCACTTACAAATATATTTTCATGACAAAATTGTTACTTTTCGTCTACTATTGCAGAAAAAAAAACCCCAACAATATTATTATATTAATATTTTATAGTTTCTATCAAAGACGTTTACAAAAACTTATCTGAACAATATAATATATAACGAACACTTAATTTTAACACATTTCCAACGTTCTGTTTCTCTGCCCTCCTGTTACATCTATTCGCCTTTTTCTAGTTCTCAGAAAATAAGAAATTCTTCTAAATGCTACGCTGTCGAAGCATCCCTTTTTCCTCCAAAATCACCTCAAATTTCGCTTTCAAGGCTCCGATTCCCTGAAAACTACCGGAACTGAGTCCCTGGATACCTTGCCCTCCAACAACATTGGAGATTATGTAATGCTCCGTTTTTGATACTTCAATTTAAAAAAATTGCTGGGCCCCTAACGCCAACAAATATGATACACAGTCGCGTGTTTTAGCGACTACAATTTCGAAAAAATCAACGAGAAGGAACCTCTGAACCTTTTCTGATAACATCATTGAAAAACGCTCTCTAGTAGGACTTCACGTTTAAAAGTTTTCAAAGTAGAGCCCGAGGACAATCTTCTCCTCTGACATCATTGGAGGTTGTCTACAATTACGTTTAAGACTTCAAAATCGAAATATTGGGCGGGAGATGTAAATCGATTCGAAAAATTGATCGAGGACAATCCTTCGAGTCATATTTTCACTAAAGTCAACAAATATGGTATACAATTGCTTTTTTAAGACGTTAATTTCGAAAAATGTTCAGGGAAGGTATTCAAACCTTTTCTCCCCTTAACATTACCAAAGATCGCCTAAAAATTCGTTTTTAGAACAAGAATTCTGAAAATTTTGCGGGGGAGGATCCCCGAAACTCCTCTATTTCTACGTGCTCATCATCGAGTACTGACTGACCTTCTTTCAAAACCAGAAGTTTTATCACCTCATTCTCTCCACAAACAATTGATACAAGATAAAAAAGAGATGGAAGCTTCGAAGCTAATTTCATATGTAGAAAAAAAAATTGAAGTCCCCCCCTCCCATTAATTATTTTAAGGGGCCACTGCTTCTGCCTCTTACATACCAGACACTTCTCACAATGTGTCCCAGCCCCCCCTACTTCTACAAAGTTCCTACGCCTCTGAAAATTACTATCTTGTAATTGGCTTACCCAAAAACAAGTGAATTTGAAATTCATTTTTAGTTGTGAAAAGAATTTTTTCAGATTAAGCACAAGGCTTATGCTGATGAGGATATCTTTGCCCAGGCTTTTTACAAACTAGTCTTGGATGATAATGGATTACTCATCTATTTACTTAAAACTATTGCACATTACAGAAAATGTCCAATTACATTGGCAAGCAATAAAAAGAATGGAGCAATAAAAACAAATTAAACCTTTAAAAGTTATAAAGCATCTTTACTTAAAACCATACAATGAGTTAAAAAGCATGTAAAATTTTAAATGACAAATGTGAACAACATAATAAAATTTACTGAACTTTTTATAAAAACAAAAAAGACTTCTGAGAGCCCGTTATTTGTGGCAGCGAGTTGGAAGCAATTGACAATATTGTGACAATCAATTAAATTATTTAGTACTTAATAGAAAAAAAGAGATTGCCATACTAATTAGATAAGTATCAATAGATTGATCGCCCTATTCTTGGCAATAATTTGAAAAAATAATATGTGAAAGCAAGAGCAAAGGTTAAAAGTAAGAGAAGAATCTTGAGACTTTAAAAAATTGATTAAAATTACCGGCAAGTACTCGGGGGATAGAACAGCCCATAACACTTGGCAAGTTGCCCGGATTACGCAGCAAGCAGTAGAGTGGCCCATGCGGTAGGAGATTGCCAGTACCTTCTGACTGAGACCATGAGCCAGATATCTGAAATCAAAATAAAATATCATTGCTGTAACCAATATTTTAAATTCTCAAGATTGAATGTTTAAAAATATGTTTAACACATTAGCTGCCATGTCTGCCTCCGGTGATTCACATTAAACTTTACATACAGTCCATGTTAGTCATGGGTAACTGACAATTTAGAATGCAATATGACACTAAAGAATTCCATTGTAAATTATCTTGTTTTCATGTCAAAGTCTATAATTATTATGAAGACATGGGGTGAAATCGCCTTGAGAGGTCAGACTTCTTTATTAACATTTAAGAAAGCACAAAGAAACATCCAAGGTTCTGTTGAGAATCGAACCCAAGACCTCCAGCATCCAAAGGAAAGCTTTTACATTGTCAGCATTGTATGATTATTGCACTATTGTATTGCTTATAAAAAATGTAAAGGATTTTTTAATCAAATAAAAAAAACAAGTTTATATTTGTCTTTATATTTTAAGCTGTTTTCTATCTTAAAATGTTTGCCTCGCAATTATTGGAAGCCTGTGGTGTAAAGAAGAAAATCAGTATTAAACTAATGCTTACCTGAGTGTTATAGCTAGTTTCTCAGCAGGAGATATCACATCATCACGATAAGTTGTTTTCATTTTCTTCAGAAAGGGTTCTACTTTTCTAAGAAGCTGATCAAATCTGTAAGAATAACATCTCTAAATATACAAAATTAAATACAAGCACAAAATTAAGAACAATAATTAGATTGATAACTAACAGAGTGATGAGACTTCTGTTAAATCTTTCTTTTTTAGTTTATGCCCACTATTAATATTCAGGTGTGAGGAAAATGTAAGTTGCAAGGCAGGGTGCTGTAGCCTCTTTCTCGCCAATTTTTACATAAATTATGTACTTAAATATTAGCAACAACATTCAACACACAAGCCAGAAATTAATAACATTACATATTTCTTTACTCTTAATTTTAAGATTTTAATTTGCATCGTGTTTCAGATATTGAAATTGGTTGAGTCTCTATAAATTCCTAAACAGACAATCTTCACCACCTGATACATTCTTTTGCACACTCCTAAGCAGAAAAAAATTGAGGGTTTTATTATTCAATTTCAAGCCTTTAAAAAAAAAAAAAAAAAAAAAAAAAAAAAAAAAAAAAAAAAAAAAAAACCTCCCCTAAAATTACACATATCGGCCAGCAAGCAGGGCCTGATTACCAAATAAGCTCCGGAAACTTGAGCTTCCTCTCCAAAATTTTTAGGGGGCACAAATATACCTGTAAAACTGGTTAAAAATTACAGTTTCTGCTTTCAACTGTGTTTCTTAATGATATTGCAAACATTAGAACTTGCTAGACAAAATTTTTTGAAAGAATTAAATAACTATAGAAATATATTTGATAAAATGTAGCCACAAGCTAGATTTTCAAATGTGGGATTTGATTCAAGGTGGAATTAAGTTTAATTCAAGAATTCTGCTGGCCCTTTTAGCGTTAGTCAGTGTTGTATAGAATGTTTAGAAAAAGTTTCCCAAACAAAAAAGTGGAGAGGGGGGGGGGCAAAATGAGACCAAGCTTCCCCTAATATCAGAGGTTAATCAAACCCTGCCAGCAAGGTCATGTACCAAGTATTGTTTTAATTACTTTCTTTATTTACTAATTCTTATGGTATGAGCACAGGGTTTTTCAAAGTTGAGTATTTTTAAATGCCTTTTAAAGTGGGTGTAGCTGACACAAGAAACCGACAAACAAAAGAATTATACTCAGAAGAATGTGTAATCTTACCTTTGTGTGGACATTCTGAAGTAAGTGAAGTGACTCTCCTCGTCTGCTCTTAAATCTTGTACGAGGGTATAAAACTCACTCGTGGTTTGGCGAGTCTGCAGGAGTTCCACAATGGCGTGGGATTCACGAAAGAACGATGGTTTGATTCAATAGTTTCAATTTTTTAATAGAGAGCAGGATATCCAATATGTCCCAGGAAGATGGGTCATTGATTGAGCAAATGCTCTGTATAGCTGCTCTGGAGTCGGAGAGGATAACGGCGAGAGTAGAAGGTGAACAAATCCCAAAAGATTCCTGCACCAACGTTAGGTTAGTCATTAGAAAACGAACCGTCGATATACTCTTAGCCAGTCAGGTTCGGGGTACAGATTATTTAGAATCTCCAGAACAAGAACGCAGAGAACTTCAGGAGCTGTGTCGTATTTAAAAGCCGTTGTTCGAAAATTTATTTTGGCAATTATTTCGTGAATTAGTAAGGGGTTACAGGGCATCAAAGCCTTTCCACGGTATGAGAGAGATAGTGGATGCTGTTGCAGGCCAAGAATCTCTGCACAAAACCACTTTGAGTTTTAAGATTTCGAAGCGGGTTCTAACAATTTCGCCAAAAAGTGTCATCAAGATGCAATAATGTTTTTTTACTGAATGGTAGCTTTCTCTTCGAAAATGGTCTTCAGTGGTTTAATATTTGTGAGGAGCAACATAGAATCATTAGGCGTGGACTTACTGGCGCCCCACCAGTAATAAGCTTTAAGGCTTGATTCCTCTCAATGGCCTGATTGACCTCTTTTCCATTAAACTTCCGGTCATAGTTATTAGTGGTTCGCAACAATTTGTAAATATTGGCAAACTAAAAGTAGGGTAAGTGGAAACCAGGGTTGATCTTGCACAGCCCCAAAAGACAGCCTGCAAGTCTTTTTAGGGTGGACAAGCGTTTTATTACGCGTTCAGAAATGTAGTCAACATGATTTTTCCCAGCACAGTGTATCGCCAAATACAACACGTAGATAAGTGAATGTGTCCACGCACTCTAATAGGGTATTTTGGTAATAGAGCTCAGGTTTTAAGTTTTGGTGCATCAGGGAGAATGTCTGGATTTCAGTTTTAACTAAAGCTGTAGTCATATTGTTTTCTTTGCTCCATGTCTCCAGTACATTAAAAGCTCTATTTATAGTAGCCTCAATAGATATTTTAGCGTTCTTCTTGGGTGATTGCATCTACTATACCAAAACGTCTGCAAAAAGGAAGCAGTTAACAACAGGGACTGAATTTAAGGTTCGTATTAAGTTTTCAATATAAATATCAAAAAGGGAGAAGCTGGAAATAACCGCCTGAGGTAGACCAGCCAAAGAGTTCTATAATAGGGTAGAGACTGAATCTGGCAACAGTTCCATGTTCCAGTGAGGGGAAAAATTAGAGTGGCAGAATACAAAACATTGTATTGAGTTCGAATCGACCAAGATTTTAAATCTGCTTTTCGCCTTTGTCAATGTTTTCAAAATGGTGAAATCTTGTTCATCATATGGTTGCACAAACAGAGCAACTGCACTCAATCAAAGTTTAAAAGTTTTTCGATGAGTAATTTAAAAAAAAACTTTATTCATGCTTGTGTTAGTGTTTACAAAAATGAATAATTTTACATTTGATAAAAATATATTTCAAACTATTATCGAACTCTATGATAACAGATGGCTTTTGAAATATGTGCAATTAACTTTTTATTGGTGATGTGATTTAGTAAATCTGTCCAAAGTTTACGCAAAGGCGATACAGTATTCTTGTTGGATACAACATACAGAAGTAATAAATAGTGCAAATAAATTTGTTTCATGTTATTAAAATTAGAGGATCATCTTACAGACCGTTGTTTTGTTAAAAATAAATGTGACATTGTAAATAAAAAATATGCATAATAGTTTTTTTTTATGAAGCAGAGTTGAGTGATTTAAATCAGTTGATTAAAAAAAAAATCATTGATTCACAAAAATCATGATTTTTAAAGATAAAATTTTTAAAAGTTCAAAAGGCTGAGTTTGATGGACATGAAGTTCGGGGTATTTTTTTAAAGAAAAATAATGAACAAACAAGTATTAATTATAAGTAATCTTACTAAAAGAAACAAAAAAAAATCATATTGTTATTAAATAAATTTAATTTTAACCGAAGAAAAATTTAAAAAAAAATCATAGTAGCAATTAACATTAAAAAAGAAAGAATTTGCGAAGTATATATATGTATGAAACGAGATTACCTTTAAATGAAATTAAAAATAATAAATTAAATTGGATATGTACCTATTAAGAGTTAAGCTTAGAGTGGTTCAAAAAAAAAAAAAAAAAAACTTTTTTTAGCTAGATTCCGGGATACACCCCTTTTCTTTGGACTTACTAATAGTATTATGCTGCAAAAGTTTTAGTTTCTTATTCAAGTTTTAAGAGGGTGGTCAATTTAACATTAGTCGTTGCATGGAAAATGTCACAAATTTGGAAACATTTAATTTCCCCAGCTGTCTTTTTGTAAATAATTTTTTTTGCAATGTATATGCATATTACTTTTGTATATTATAATATATAGCATTGTTTTTTCTGTTCAATGTAATTTTTAACGGCCCTCCCCATACTTACGATGTTTGGGAGAAAGAGTTGAGCACCCTCTTTCAGTTGAAATAAGAAGTCAAAATTCTTTCGGTATATTACTATCCACAAGTCTAAAAATATTGAGGAGTGTCCTGTTATCTAGGAGAAATTTTTTTTACATGTATTTTTGAACCACCCTAGTTAAGCTATTTACTTATTCACTAAAAAATAAACATACAATTTTCCTCAACTTACAGTAAGTCAAAACAGTGAAAAAAAATATGCATGCGTTTTATAAGATAAGAATTCTAAAAAAACAGTCTTCTTTTCAGTCCTTGATGAGTTTTATTAAAATATTTAAAATACAAGAAGCATATGGTTTCCTTTTTTCTTCATGCATTTTATTTCAGCTGTTTTTTTTTTTTTTTCAAAAAAAAAGGGAAAATAATTCAATGTTCTATGCTATTTTTATTCTTTCTCAGTTTATGTAATTCCATATTATTTCCTTTTTTTTCTTAGAAAAGGTAAAGGTGTTATTTATTTAGATTGTTAAAAAATGTCTGGGAAATACACCCACATGGATATGGACTTTATATTGTAGCAAGATTTTATCAAGCTCTGATGTGTAATTATTTTTTACTGATTTCTGAATTACTCAAATTTAGATTTTATGAATTTTTAACCATATATGGGAAAAGAATAATCTAATTTAACATCTAACTTGGGCATTTTAACTTGTTAATCTCAAATACCATATTTAAATAAATTTAAATTTCAAAAATTCTATCTAAATAAAAAGAATCCGATTTAAATAAAAAATCCGAGTTTATATATGTATATATATATATATATTTAAAAAAAATTCTGATTTTTATCAACCCTATTATGAAGTAAGATCCAAAAATTTAAACACTATTTTATAATCCGTTTAATAAAATATGCAGAATTTTTGTTGTTCTTGAGTCCTGATTAAAAATTTCCCGATTTATCTGTTGAAAATCATTGTATTCTGTCAGTGCATTATGTTTTAACACATCATTCATTAAAACATTTTATACAGTTTAACCTCAAATTATTCGACGAAAAAAACCAAAAGATTCCATCGTTATTTCCATTTGAAGTTGCATTTGATTTGAAAAAAAATATCAGTTATTTGACGCAGTAAAAAACATATAATGAATGCTTGAATTTCATTACGTTTCATAACGGAACTACCGTTTTTGCCACTCTAATCTCTCTCAAACCGGTCTCCGTGCTTGGTCATGGCGGCCAATGGAAGCAGTATACGAGTCGCTCCTCTACCCTATTATAGAACTCTTTGAGACCAGCTTGAAGACTATAGCTCTTGGATAAAGAATTACCGTATCGAACCTTGCAGCGTCTTGGTTTGAAAAATGGATGAAACCAGAAAAACGTCTTAGATCGCGAATACCCATTTTCAACAGCTTACATAGTAGATTTTCTCTCCAGATAGAGTCATAAGCTGACTTGAAATCTACGTAAAACGCAAAGAGGACAGTTCGCTTGTCCAGCGAATCTTTTATTACTTGACTGAAGTGGGTCACTTGGTTATTTGTCGAACGATTTTTTCTGAAGCCAACCTGCTCAGACGATATCATGTAAAAACTCTCAAGAAATCAGTTCAGTCCATTGTTTACCATTATTTCCATCAATTTACTAATAATCCTGGTAAAGGAAATACATCTGTAATGTAATAAGGAGTTTGAGTGTTGGTATGTTTTGTGTTAAATTTACTAGTCATCTTTGGATTGAAATGCAAGATTTAAAATAGTCAAAAGCAGTGAGGAGGCCATGCACATCAGCTCAGAATAAATAAAATCAACAATTCCCACTTTCAATTAACAATACTTCGAAAACCTTGTTCGTTACTTTGTGGCGCAGCTCTTGTTTCTCCCAATCAATGAAATAAAAAAAAAGTATTGCTTAAAAAAATTGTCAAGATGAAAAAACATAGCTTGTAACGAAGAAAAATCACCAGTTTTCAGAAATTTAAATATTGAAATCACGTCTGAAATAAGAATCGTTATACGGTCTTATTTCTCCCAGGACGTCTTGAAAGGGTTAAAGTCATTTTTCTTTACGATAGATCTACAGAATTTTGATGTCCAGGCAAAAAGACAACTCCAAAATCAGGGTTTTTCTTTGTAGCTGCATAGAATAATCAAGAACACTACATTCAACACAAGATTTAATATCAAGATACAACAAAGTCACTTTGAACTAAATTGTCTGTTTTGGGTCCTTATGAAATGATAGTGTTATGATTTAGCGATCAGCATAGGACGCAAAAGATACTTTTCTTAAACTGTTGAAAATAACGAAGAACTTGAATAATGTGAAATAAACCAGGATTTGTGCTTCTTAGAATGCTGTGGAAAAGACGTCATGCATTTCTTTTTTTTAGTCATAAAGTCATCGTGTTATTCAATTGATGTTAACATTTTTGTTGAACGATTAAATAGAAATAATGGGTCTTTTTTCAGTTACAGTGCTTTTCACCAGTTTATTTGCTACAATCGATTTTGATTCTAAATATTTGATTAAATAAAATAAATGAAAAGAGTATAAGTTAAACATCACAAAATAATAAAGGATGGAACAAGTAATGAAAAATGCAGTTACATCACGATCAGGCTTTGACTCCATGTCAATGAGGTCAACCTGTCCTCCTTTTCGGAATGTGTTTGTGAGAATTGGTTTAACAGCAACGCTGTTTGTTCACAGAGAGAAAGATACAGCAGAACCATTTTTCGAGGCATTACTGTATTTCTGCTGTAGTTCTTTTTTTATGTATTTTATTCTTTTGTGACACAAATGCATTTGACCTTTGTGAATAGCTTGAAAAATTTTGCCTGTAGGACAAAAATATTTTATGGTTTGCTCGTCATCATATCCAGGGGCGTGCGCAGGGGTGAAGAGAAGGACACCTGTGCCGATGCCTAAAGGGGACTCGCGATTTTTAAAATAAAGAGTGGCTAAAATTGTTTCAGTCAATGGCTAAAGTTATAAAGTTTGAATACAGGGGGTCCCAAAAAAGTATTTGGCCTAGGGCTCATCGATATCTTAATCGGGCCATGGTGACGGTCCCCAAAATTTCTGTGCACGCTCCTGATCATATCGCCCATCCTCCAGGTGTAAAATCGGGCTTGGTTCACTACTGATTTGCCGCATCGTGTTTCGCGGATTGATCAAGTTCAAGTGCGCAACCTCCGAACACCAGTACGGATTTAGCATTTTTGATCAGTTCGCAATATGAGCATTTTTTTTTCGGACATTGTCCGATTTCGGACTTTGGTTCCAATCCAACATACACTCACTGCCAAAAGTTAAGCACAAAGAGGAAAATGTAAATTTCCGGAAGCCTATCCAAATTGGAGAGGTTGCAATTCGCTGCAGAGGTAGATAAAAGTATTCAAATAAGTTAGAGAACAGCCAATATATATATATATATATATATATATATATATATATATATATATATATATATATATATATATATATATATATATATATATATATATATATATATATATATATATATATATATATATATATATATATATATATATATATATATATATACGAGGTGTGGCTAGAAAAAAACCGAACTGATGCTATAAAAAATTTTTATTTTCCATTATTTACAATTTGATGTTATCTCCTTCAATGTACTCTCCTCCTCGGTTTGTACACCGCTCCATACGAATTTTCCATTGTTCATAGCAATGCTGCAGATCATTTTCGGTAAGTCCATACATTACTTCCGTCGCTTTTTCTTTTACTGCTTCAACACTCTCAAATCTAGTTCCTTTCAAAGCTGACTTGACTTTAGGGAAAAGAAAAAAATCACAGGGGGCCAAATCAGGTGAGTAGGGTGGATGGTCTAAGATGGGAATGTTGTGATTGGCTAAAAACGTCTTCACTGACAACGCAATGTGAGCTGGGGCATTGTCTTGGTGCAGGATCCATGTCTTTTTTTTTCCACAAATCGTTCCGTTTTCTCCGTACTTGTTCACGTAGGGTAGTCAGGACGCTAATGTAGTAATGCTGATTCACTGTTTGTCCCTCTGGTACCCAATCAATGTGTACAATCCCTTTGACATCAAAAAAAAAAACAATCAACATTGCCTTGAATTTCGATTTTGACATTCGTGCTTTTTTTTGTCGTGGAGAATCAGGAGAGTTCCAATGCATCGACTGGCGTTTGGTTTCGGGATCGTAAGTAAAAAACCACGATTCATCACAAGTAATAACATTTTGTAAAAAGGTGGGATCTCTTTCAATGTTTTCTAGGATGTCAGAACAAATCATTCTTTGGCGTTCCTTCTATTCAATTGTGAGACACTTTGGAACCATTTTTGCACACACTTTGTTCATGTTGAAACTTTCATGAAGAATCTGCCTAACACTTTCCTTGTTAATTCCTGTCAACTCAGACATTGCTCTGATTGTTAAACGGCGATCTTCTCGAACAAGTTTACCGATTTTTTCAATGTTTGCATCAGTTTTTGCTGACAATGGTCTGCCAGTGCGAGCGTCATCACTTGTGTCTTCGCGGCCATCTTTAAATCGTTTAAACCACTCAAACACTTGTGTTCGCGATAAACAATCACCGCCGTAAACTTGTTGCAACATTACAAACGTTTCACTTGCAGATTTTCCAAGTTTGAAAAGAAATTTGATGTTAACACGCTGTTCTTTCTGTATACTCAACATTTTTCCGACGCACAGACGAAACGTCAACTATTTAGAACAGACGCCACGGGCTGACTGAGTGCAGGAGGCAGATGAAACTCGAGCAATAGACGGAGCAAGAGTCACGTGACAGGCCAGGCGACTTTCAGCCTTATTGCATTCGTTTTATTGTTTCACCTGTGCTAGTTCGGTTTTTTTCTAGCCGCACCTCGTATATATATATATAATGGTTTCGTGCCGAGAAATATGCGAAAAAAGGCAGTTGTATAAGAAGGCAGTATTGTGCAGGGTCACATGAGTTGCTAGTAAGTGGCGATAAAAAGTGCTTAGAACTTTCGTGCGATTTGTTTTCAAGACAGACGTGTTTATATGGCATCCAGAAGACTGGAAGATTCTGAGCGATGCCCTGCTGTTGGACACATTGGAGCAGGATAATCAATCAAAATGATGCTCTTTTCTTTGGCATTCATCCCTCCATCATTTCACGATTATGGAAGCAATTTCTTATGTGCCAAACAGTTGCCCAAAGACATGTGACCGGTCGCCCAAGAGTTACGAACCCAGCGGAAGCTTGATACATTGCTGTTGTAGCCAAGCGAAACCGAAGAGCGACCTCCACACGTGTGACATCTATGGTTGCAGCGGCGATTGATAAGACGATATCTGCCACTACTGTGCGCCGAAGGCTACACATGATTAGGCTGTATGTCCGTTGCCCGTGTACCACGTGTTTGTGTTCCTCTCCCCGGCCAATCCAGAGGGGCACGATTAAAGTGGTGCCCCCAACATGTCAGTTGGACCGTGTCAGATTGGGGCAATGTTATGTTTACAGATGAGTCAAGATTTCCTCTGAAACCTGATGACAGGCGTCTGAAGAGAACAAGGCGCATGTTATCGGCTCCAGAACATCACCGAATATCACTCATTCCGAGGTGGAAGCATCATGGTCTGGGCAGGGATTTCGTTGGGTTATCGAAATGACCTGCATATCTACAGACGGGGTTCTGTGACAGCTATACTGTGTCGGGATGAAGTCCTAGACCCCACTGTGAGATTGTATGCTGAAGCAGCAGATCCTGCTTTCGTTTGAATTGACAATAATAAGCGTCCCCATTGAACTGCCATCGTTGACGACTACCTGGAGAGTAATGATATTGCGCGTATGGACTGGCCGACGTCTTCGCCCGACCTTTATCTTATTGAAAATCTTTGGGATGCCTTCGGTGGTGCTGTGGGTACACATTTCCCACCCGTAGTCACTCGCACAGAGTTGGAAACTGCTCTACAAAAGGAATGGCGATTTCTCAACTCCGTGGTGATTTAACTTTATAAACCGCATGGTTAAACGCTGTAAACTTTGTATGCAGATGAGGGAAGCTCACATGCTCTATTAAAGTCAGTTTTTGTTGTTTATTTGAATTTAAACAATATTTTGTAAATGTCTCTGTTATGACGTCATCTTTTAATTTATGAAAATGTACTATTGTTTTCATCTCTTTTTGTAATTTTTTGTCTTTCTCATTGCATACACTGTAACAAATTTCGGAAACGTTTCTGGATGAAGGATTCTTATCATTTCGGAAACGTTTCTGGGTATATCGGAAACGTTTCCGAAATAATAAGAATCCTTCATCCAATTGCGAACTCCTCATTATTCAGAAAGCTTTTTCTTATTTCAAAGAAAAAGCAGAAGTGAGGCGCAATGCTTCGAAACGTATTTTATCCTTCCAACACTGGCGCCAGTGAGTCGGAAATAACAAGAGCTTATTTTTTTCCTTATCTATGGTTGCTGCAGTCAGCAACTGTTTAGCATTGGATTGCTTGCTATTTCATGTCTAGAGAGTAGTAAATTGTGTCGAAACTAATTTTACGTCTTTGCATTTTGGGCTGCCCTTGATTTTTTAGACGATGTACGCAGCTATTAAGTTAGTTAATAAAGATTTGCTTCTTTACAATTTCCGGTGCGACCATGATTACATATATATTGTGTGTTCAAGCGTGAATAGTTTCAACACCCGTTTTTACACTTAATGAAACGAAACCCTTTGGATTACTTATCCAGTTGTAATGGAGGTACTTAGATTTTCTTCCGCTCATGTTCACTTGTAAGTATCAATGAATATTTTAAAACATGTTGTTATATACATTTATATTTTTGTTGATTTGCATTTGATGAGGCTCCAATTGTAACTGTTTTTGGGTTTATCGAATAAATTCAAAGTTATCCTACATACGTATGTGCGCAGTGTACTATTTGTTGTAACTAATTGAAACTGATTAATTACGCAAAAGAAATAAGATTTATATTTGAAAAGCAGTCACAGAAAAGTTATTTCGAAATATTTGGATATACACACATTGGTTCAAAAAAAAAAATCAATTGTTTAATTCATTAAAAATATGGTAATGCAAATGTTTTTTAGTATTGTAATATGCTTCACAAAAAATGTGCCAGCATTATTTATCTTTTTTTACTATAATTTATTTATTTATTTAAAAATATTTATACCATTAGAAAATGGCCCAGTTATCTATTAGTAAGCAACATAGTTATGCAATTAATTCATGTGCTTATTCATTTTGTTAAATGTGGTTGACAATAAAAAATTCCTTGACATTAGTTGTTCGGTAAATAACATTTCCTTCGTGGATATACTAGTTTAATATAGGACAGTCAGGAGGAATGAGTCAGTGGCAAAAATGGAACAGCTGCATTTACAAGCCGAAATAAAAAGAAATATTACTTCATGTCATTGTTTTAAAAGTGATCATTTTTTAAATACTATGTTATTAATATACAATGTACATATGGGGAGAAGACGAGGGGCGTTCACCACGCAGACTGCCATTGACATTTTCAGGGATTGCTTCTTTTAAGGGGGGGCGCTTTATAGCATTTTATGGGTGCACCATCATTCTTATGGTGTGGGGGGGGGAATCTCGTATATATGAAATGGAATAATCATGCAATAAAATTCAATGTTTTAATAAATAAAATATATAATGCATTTTGCGCACATTGTAAAAATAAAATCAGTAACCTATTTTGATTAAGTATTTATATTTGTGATGAACTGGAAAAGGGCAAGAACAGAAAAATCAACCCGAATGGTTTCAACAGGAGGACTTGGTGTCATATTTAAATTCACCAATTTCTCTGTTGGCACTTTTCGGTACACTTTGTTCGTCAGAGAAATGGACTTGACGCGAAGGGAAGGTAAGTTCTGTCAAATTTTATCCGAAAATAAAAGCTATCAAGTTTGATACAAGATATGTTTTTAAGCTCTGCATTAAAAATACAATATGTTGATGATTTTGTCTTGAAAATATTGAGAGAAAAACTGAAGTTTAAGATTGTTTAACAAACAATCCCACTTTTGAGAAAGTACCCCCCCCCTTCCCCTCCCCTGACGATTTTGTGATTAGGAATGAAACTACTATATTATTTCATAAATTCTCAAAAATGTATAACTGTGCATATGTTATGCTGTTAATCATATGCTATTTGACATTAGAAATTCAGAAAAAAAAATCCACGAATGATTCTAAAATTGCTTGTTTCATTGCTGTTAGATATGAAAGAACTGAAACTGATATGGTATGCAATACTATAGTAAAGAATTATATTTTAGAAAAAATCACGGAAAAAGGTTTCTGAAATTCTCGGAAACGTTTTTGAAAATTGTTTGGAGAGTTCCGAAATACTCGGAAACGTTTTAGAAACTTTCATGAACCATAGAGCTGCACAGAATACTCAGAAACATTTCTGGAAATTACGGAAAGAGGATTCCGAAATACTCAGAAACGTTTCTGAAAATTACAGAAAGAGTATTCCAAAATACTCAGAAACATTGAAAGAGGATTCCGAAATACTCAGACACGTTTCTGGACATTACAGAAAGAATTCCGAAGTACTCTGAAACATTTTTGAAAATTTCATGAACCGCAGCTGCACGATATACTCAGAAACGTTTCCGGATTTTTTTTACAGTGTAAACACATTTGCTACTTTCCTGTCGCATTTAGTGTCAATCGAATACGTACTTGTCAATTTTTTCGCATTTTACTTCTCCGTGCTTAACTTTTGGCAGTGAGTGTATATAAAGATGCTCAAGTGCTCAAGAACTGAAACTTGCTTACTGAAATCAAAGAATGCCAATTCACGTTCTTGAACTTTAACCAACATGTTATCAACTTTTCAACAATATGAAATGTATTAATTTATTATTCAAAGTGTTATATATTTCTGTTCATATTTGCTTTTGAAACTTTTCTGAGAGTACGAAAAATAAGTCAAAATGCTTGAATATTGTATCGTTTGATAAACGTATCGTTTGCTTTATTATTACGTACAGAATTCACATTTTGTGCTTACATAATGATTATTTTTATAAATACACTGTTAAAACCAGAAGTGCCACAGGGGTAAAGAATTTCACCCTAGGGTGAAAAAACGGTGACTCAGGGTGAAACAGAGGCTAGGAAGTGTCGTTAAGGTGCTTTTGGTTCCTCAGTGGGTGAACAACGTTAACTCAAGTGCTAAAAGACCATTCAATAGGAGAGCGACTCGTTGCGCATGCGCCCTGACAACAACTCCAACGACAACTTCAGTTTGAATGGCGAACGAAGGAAGTTGCAACGAAATTTACTTTCACATTGAATGAAGTACAAAACTGAAAATTTCGTGGATTCTTCGAAATCACGCGTAAGTAAAGGCATTTGATCATATTGTAGCTCTTAGAGCTTTCGAACATATTTAAAGTGTTTAAAGTATGTTGACAACTGCTTATTGTTCCGTTTACCTTATTAAATATTTAATATCTTGCTACTTATATCCTGCAAAACTGTTACCTAAAACTATCTATCAGTACTATCTTGAACAACAACAACATTAAAAAAAAAACTTTAAATCAGCTGATAATTGAATAGCTAATTCCGGAATAAAAATGCATCGACGTGACGTTAGCAGCCTATATACCAATGTATATTTCTTCTCAATGAAATAACTACGTAGTAAAAACGAACAGAGCAGCAAAGGCGGAGGAAAAAAAACCGCGTAAAAAGAAATCTCTCTCACTCAGTGTGACTCATGAGTTTCACATCGTGTTATGGTTAACGTATCTTTCTTAGGCATTATTGCATGAAGCGAAAGTAGTTATCTATTCGTTTTTATTTTTAATCTGACGGAAAACTTGACATTGGAAAGAAGGGCTTTTAAATTAGTATTTATCTTGTACGCATAGGGATACTCAAATATCGAATCCTATAATAAGTATTGATATGTTACGCTCGATTAAAATTTTAAGCGTTAATGAAACGCTTTTATTTTCCCATGATTCTAATCTAATGTTACCTAATATTTCTGGTTGTTCCGGCAAATGATTGATAAATACCTTCCCTGTTCATTTTCAGTACGGATCATGCAGTAAAAGTTGTCAACAACATATTAATTACTGAGCAGTCCAAGTGTGAATGCAAGAAAGTTAGTGCACGAACAGACAAATTAAAGTCATGAACACTTCTAAACTATGTTCGAAAGTTGAAATGTGATCAAATGTCTTCGTATATATAAATCAAAATAAATAAAACACAATTGTATTCAAAAACTCACACAACACGGGGGGGGGGGGGTAATCTCTATAGGAAGCAATAAAGGTGCCATTTTTCTCACCTAGGGTACCATCTTTCGCCTACGGTGCACGTTAGGTGAAAGGAGCCAGTTTTTCACCCTTGCTAAAGGTGCAATTTCGGATCTCTTTCGGGTGTTGCTGGTGAACAAGCGTTTCACCCCTGAAAGGTGCCAAATGCAACCTGTAGTTTTAACAGTGTACATACCAATTTTGACCTGTCTTTATAATTCTGTTGCAGAATGTGGATGCTTTTAGGGGAAGAAAATGTAATTTACGGGCTTTTTTTTTTTTTTTTTGATAATACTGTTTTGAAGCGTTTTAGCCTCATCGGAATAGAGCGTTAAAAAATTAATAATAATGATTACTACTGTAATGCGAAAACACCAAGAATCACAACATTTTGACAAAGATTCCTTTTCAAACTAATGAGGAAATCAAGATGTATAGCTGTATGCACACAGATGTTTATCATACCAGAAAATACTGAAAATGCTGATTTAATTTATTTTCGGGAAAAAAGTTTTTCGCAAGAAATAGTTTAGCAAATGTTTACTCAATGAGTTTGAAAAAAAATAAAAATAAATAAAACTTCAATGGTAACTTATTTCAATTGTTAAACTTGTGCGCGAGTTTCTGGATAAACGAGGTTTGTTTCCATCGACATCGACAACCAACACATAAGAAATACCCGTATGTAACATAATTAAATTAATTAATTTCTTTACTTTAAGAACTTTTCCAACTATTATTCTTCAAAATTTTTGAGTTTTCCCGTATGTAACGTAATTAAATGAAGTACTTCCATTATTTATTGTATGAAATTTTTAGCTATAATCCTGAAATTTTAAAAGTTTTCGCATGATTCTCATAACAAATAGTTTTAAAAATAAACAACTGAAAAATGTTGAAACTTTTATTTGATGCAAAAGTGATTTTTAACATGAAAAGTAAAGATAGATAGCATAGGCATTTCTTTTACTTTGAGTGACATTTAAGTTTCCCAAGTCACTGAAGCGAAAACTCCTTTGGAAAACGCCTCTTAAAAGCTACATAAAGGCTGAGTTGAGTTTCTTTCTTATATTTTTAGCTAAGAATTTGGATTAAGATACGTTTTCTTCATTTCGTTATAAAAAATGTCTTCGATGAAGTTTTCACAGTTAAAAGTAAACACTACGTTTATTAAGATAAATAAATACCTTTGTGCTGAACAGTAAAGTAAGACAAAACAACGTAAGATGAAGCACAAATTTGTAAATTACAGCAGACACGTGTTTCGGCGTTATAGGGAACGCCTTTTTCAATGCAAAAAAAAATGAGCTTATGGATGAAAAGACATCCGACAAAAGCCATGAGCAGATAAGCATGCAGCTTAAAAGATAAAAAGCGGATTAGCCAAACACCAATGACAAAGTTATAAACCGATCAGGAACCAATAGGAATGCAAGCAAAGGCCAAGAGCTTTCTCTTAGGTACGAACCCAGAAAGAAAGAATTCAATTGGACAAAGAATAAGCCGAAGCTTAAACAAAAAGAAAAGAAATTGTCAGTAACCGTGAACCGCAAGAAAGGAAAAGCTGAATGGAAAACCATGAAATAAAATAAACAGAAACAAAAAATATTCGAAAAAAGGAAAAATAAAGATAAATAGAAGAAAATTGGGGGGGGGGCGGTGTCAATCAAGACAAAAAGGTAAAAATTAACAAAGGAAGATCGATAAAAATGAATGGGAAAAAAAGGGGGGGGGAATGGGGAAAGGACAGTATTAAAGATATGGGAGCCAAATGTTAGAAAAATATGGAACTGCACTAAGATCGTTTACTAAGTTAGAACTGTTCCTCAAAATATGAAAAGATTCCCAAAAGTCAAGATCTGGTGAATTGGGGCATTTTTGGATAATCTGATAAGAGTTAAAATAAAAAGCGTGATTCGAATCCCAACAGTGTTGAGCAATACTAGACTTATTTAATTGTTGTTTTTTCACATAATTTTGATGCTCTTTCAAGCGAATTTTTAAAGCACGCCGGGTCTGTCAATATAGGCAAGTTTACAACTACAATTAATTCTATAAATTCCACAACAATTAAGAGGGTGAATATGATCTTTAAGAGAAGAGAATGAAAGTTTATTAATAGGAGAGAACACCACCTGGAACTGGAAACGTTTTAGAATCTTAGCAACCCGATAGCTTACAGATGGAAAGAATGGCAAAACAACCAAATTCTTTCTGGTGAAGGTTCGGTTAAGAACATTAGTTTGGGATTTATTTAAAAGTTTTTTATAAATGGAATCAATCAAAGTTGGCGGATAGTCTCTATCAATTGCCACAGCTTTAAGATAATTAAGTTCCACTTTGAGAAGTTCCGACGAAGAACAAATATTAATTGCGCGATAAACAAAAGAATTGAAAGCAGAATATTTTTGATTTGGAGGATGAGACGATAGTCTATGAGGAGGTAAAGAAACAGCAAAAGGTTTGCGATAAACAGTAGTTTCAAAACCAATTTCAGTACGAGAAACAAGTACATCAAGAAATGAAATGCAATTATTCCGTTCTTTCTCACAAGAAAACTGAATGTAAGGATCAATGGAGTTTAAAATAGATAAAACCTTATCACTCTCAAACTGATTCTGGTTCATTAGAACAAAACAATCATCAACATACCGAACATAAAATTGAAATTGCAGTTTTTGGAACAGCTTAACCTCAAAATAATGCATGTAAATATCACTAAGAACGGGGCTAAGTGGGTTTCCCATAGCCAGACCATCTAACATAACATAAAATTTCACATTAAAAACAAAAGAACATTGCTTAAGAAAAGTACGGGTAAGGAAAATTAAATCCTCAATTTCCGTATTGGTGAAATGAAATTCAGAAAGTCTTCTACGAAGGCATAACAATGAACCCTCGACGGGAACGTTCGTAAATAAAGAGTTAACATCAAAAGAAGCCATAAAAGAATTATTTGGAACGAAACTATGAATTTTTTTTTTAACAAACTCAACAGAATTTTTAATAGTAAATAAATTGTGACTCCTAAGGGGAGAAAACACAGAGACTAAATATTTTGCAAGTTTGTACGAAACCGTACCAATATTGGAAACAATCGGCCTGAAAGGAATACCAGCTTTATGCACCTTAGGTAAAGCATAAAATCTAGCACAATTAGCAATAGATGGAACAACAGAGCGTTTAACATTTGAAGGAATAGACTTAACAGACTTGACAGCAGATGAAATAGTTTTTAACTCTTTATCACTAGGATCTTTAGAAATTTCAACATATGGCCCAGAAGAAATCAAATCATTAGTTTTATCAACATAAGATGATTTGTCAAGGACAACAATTTGGCTACCCTTGTCAGCTTTGGTAACAACCAGATCAGAATTCGAAACTAAGTCTTTAACAGAACGGCTTACAGTATTAGCAAATACAGGTATAGAAATTTTCGAGTTAAAGTCAATATTAGAAGCTATAAGATGCCGAATCGAATCTCTTTGAGAGGAAGTTAAGGCACTAAATTTAAAAGCTTTCTCAACAGGAGCAATAAGCTTTGAAAAAGAAGGATTACCACTCACAGCAAAATTATCATTACATTTTAGAGCCTCAATTAGAGAATTACTTAATGGAACGCTAGAAAGATTAACAACAACATTCTTATTAACAACAGGTAAATTATGAAGAGGAACGACATGAGAAGATTTACAAAGCATAGCTAATTTCTTTTTCAAAACAATTTGATGTTTATCAGAGGAACGAAGGGTTCTAGACCAAGAATTTCTGTGAATAATGTTAAAGTTGGGAATGGAATTAGAAACCGAAAGATGTAAATCATAAAGTTCACGTTCAATAAACGATAAATGTTTCCTAGTTTCCTGGATCGAAGCTCTGAGTAAAGCCAATTTCGACCGAAAGATTACTTTGTCAATTTTGACAGAATGTGGTAAATTACATTTCAAAGAAATAAACTTCGGAATAATTTTCTTGCCCCTACACTCTTGAAGAAATTTTAAATGGTTCAAAAAACGAAATTTCTTAATCCGAAGATTGGCAAACCTATTGATTTGAGACATAATCAAAAGCAAAAACAAAACCGAATGAGAATAAACAACATCAAGCAATAACAGAATGAATAAGAAACAAGAAGTGAAAAGTCACGATCAAAATACAACAATAAACAAAAATTCCGAAAACAAAACAAAATCAATTGCATAAAAAGCGGAAAATGTAAACGTAAGGCCCGTTTAAGCCACAAATAAGATAAATAAATACCTTTGTTCTGAACAGTAAAGTAAGACAAAACAACGTTAGAAGAAGCACAAATTTGTAAATTACAGCAGACACGTGTTTCGGCGTTACAGGGAACGCCTTTTTCAATGCAAATAATAATGAGCTTATGGATGAAAAGACATCCGACAAAAGCCAAGAGCAGATAAGCATGCAGCTTAAAAGATAAAAACAGCGGATTAGCCAAACACCAATGACAAAGTTATAAACCGATCAGGAACCAATAGGAATGCAAGCAAAGGCCGAGAGCTTTCTCTTAGGTACGAACCCAGAAAGAAAGAATTCAATTGGACAAAGATTAAGCCGAAGCTTAAACAAAAAGAAAAGAAATTGTCAGTAACCGTGAACCGCAAGAAAGGAAAGGCTGAATGGAAAACCATGAAATAAAATAAACAGAAACAAAAAATATTCGAAAAAAGGAAAAATAAAGATAAATAGAAGAAAATTGGGGGGGGGGGGGCGGTGTCAATCAAGACAAAAAGGTAAAAATTAACAAAGGAAGATCGATAAAAATGAATGGGAAAAGAAGGGGGGGGGATGGGGAAAGGACAGTATTAAAGATATGGGAGCCAAATGTTAGAAAAATATGGAACTGCACTAAGATCGTTAACTAAGTTAGAACTGTTCCTCAAAATATGAAAAGATTCCCAAAAGTCAAGATCTGATGAATTGCGGCATTTTGGATAATCTGATAAGAGTTAAAATCAAAAGAGTGATTCGAATCCCAACAGTGTTGAGCAATACTAGACTTATTTAATTGTTGTTTTTTCATATAATTTTGATGCTCTTTCAAGCGAATTTTTAAAGCACGCCGAGTCTGTCCAATATAGGCAAGTTTACAACTACAATTAATTCCATAAATTCCACAACAATTAAGAGGGTGAATAGGATCTTTAAGAGAAGAGAATGAAAGTTTATTAATAGGAGAGAACACCACCTGGAATTGGAAACGTTTTAGAATCTTAGCAACCCGATAGCTTACAGATGGAAAGAATGGCAAAACAACCAAATTCTTTCTGATGAAGGTTCGGTTAAGAACATTAGTTTGGGATTTCTTTGAAAGTTTTTTATAAATGGAATCAATCAAAGTTGGCGGATAGTCTCTATCAATTGCCACAGCTTTAAGATAATTAAGTTCCACTTTGAGAAGTTCCGACGAAGAACAAATATTAATTGCGCGATAAACAAAAGAATTGAAAGCAGAATATTTTTGATTTGGAGGATGAGACGATAGTCTATGAGGAGGTAAAGAAACAGCAAAAGGTTTGCGATAAACAGTAGTTTCAAAACCAATTTCAGTACGAGAAACAAGTACAGTAGTACCTCCTGTAAGGGACACCTCCGAATAAGGGACACCTCTATTTAAGGGACACTTTTGCTGGTCCCAGTCCCTTTGAATAGAGACTCCAATGTATTTACCTCTCATTAAGGGACACTCTATTTAAGGGACACTCAAAGAAACGAAAAAACAAAAATTAATGCATAAATGGATAAAAAATATTGAATTTTCTAGAATTCAAGTTCCACTTTTTCTGAATAAACTAACTGGGGAATAATGGTATAGGTTTCAAAACATGAACAAAGAAAAAGTACTATTATCACACTAAAATGTTAGCTGAAAACTACTCCCAAATGCTTTCCCCATTCATGTGGGTTCAGCACTGACAACTTGAGCACTGCCCTTGACATTTTCTATTCATAACAGGAAAGTGCATACTATTGCTCTAGAAGGGACAAGGGGTGAAATTATCTGCAAGGTGTTTCTTACAAAGTGTGGATCTGGATTACTTCTGGTTGATTTTGCTTTTGTTCTCACCCTCACTCATACTCATCTTTTAAATTCTTATCTCAAGTTTTGAGAATGCCTTTGAAAAAGCTCCACAGGTGCCTCAGAATGTACACTGGTGTATTCAACTCTAAGCAGATTTCACTAGCAAGTCAGGGGGGAGGGGTGTTGTTCAGAAGAGTTTGATAAGGTTTCTTATGAGAAGGAAAAGGCTGTATGCATAGAATGTTGCTTACTAACAATCAAGAATGGAGAAGGCAGGGATTATCTTGACTGATTGGCCCAGTCACTATTCTAAAAGGCTAAATTTAGATTCGGTAGGAAAAAGGAGATTTTTTGCTTTTAATGTCCTGTCACCAGTCAGGTAGGTCATATAGAGCTCTGTTGCTGAGAGGAATTTGTTTAGTTTTCAAGCTTTAATTCTAGCCATGGCTTCTAAAAGAAAAAGATTAACTTTGAAAGAAAAGATTGAAGTAATAAATGTGGCAGAAAATGAAAAACTAAGCTTAAGGGATTTAGGTGAGAAATTTAAAATAAGTAAAAACCAAGTAAGTAATGTGCTAAAGGAAAAAGAAGAAATAAAAAGATTGTGGATTACAAATTCAAATGAAAATTCTAAAACTGTTAAGTTTAGGAAAACTGAAGGTGAAGATATTGATCAAATAGTTTTTAAATGGTTTTCGGCTATTAGAGGAAAGAACATTCCAGTTAGTGGAGTACTGTTGCAAGAAAAGGCGAAAGAAGTTGCCGAAAGTTTAGGATTGCAGAACTTTAAGGCCTCTAATGGATGGCTGGAGAAGTTTAAACTACGTCATAATGTTACTTTTAAAACTGTTTGTGGGGAAGAAAAATCTGTAAATTTGCAGTGTGTTACAGAATGGCTGGAAATATTGACAGAAATTTGTGAAGGTTATGAAGCTAAGGACATATACAATGCTGATGAAACTGGACTGTTTTTCAGAGTTTTGCCAAATAAAACCTTATGTTTTAAAGGAGAAAAGTGTTCTGGCGGAAAAAGTTCTAAGGAACGGTTAACTGTGTTACTCTGCTGTAACTCGGAAGGAGAATTTGAAGTACCACTTGTAATTGGTAAGGCAAAAAAACCTAGATGTTTCAAAAACATTAACCCAAAAACCTTATCAGTTCAGTGGTATTTCAACAGAAAGGCATGGATGACTCAAAATATAATGATAGAATGGCTAACTGCTCTTGATGACAAAATGTGCAAAACAAATAGGAAGATTTTGTTATTTCTTGACAATTGTAGAGCACATCCACAAAATTTAAAATTGAAGGCTGTGAAATTGGTATTTTTTCCACCAAATGCTACATCTGTGTTGCAGCCTTTAGACCAAGGCATTATTCAAAACTTTAAAGTTGGATATAGGAAATTGTTTTTAAGGCATGTTATTTCGCAAGCTTCCAGTGAAAACAGTGCTCAGCTCGCAAAGTCCGTGAATGTATTGAATGCAATCCAGTGGATCACTAAAGCGGTTTCCTCAATATCCAAAAGTTGCGTTCAGAACTGTTTTAAAAAAGCAGGCTTTAAAATCCAAGGTGTAATAGTCAATGAAAGTAACAACGAAGAAAATGAACTCTCCGAACTTGCTCGAGTCACTGGCTGTGATATTCCGATTAACGATTATATAGCGATAGATGAAAATTTATGCACTGATGACACCAATGAGGATATCACTGCTTTCATCTCTGAGAAAATTGAAGATGCAGGAGGAAGTCTTCCAGAGGATCTTGAAAGTAGTGAGGAAGAAGAAGAGACAGAAGAAGATTGCAAAATCAAAAATTATAGTGATGCTTTAAGACATATCACACAGTTGCAAAAGTTTATGTTGATAAATGGTGACAGTGAAGGACTCGGACTCATTAGCGACTTTAGTATACATGTACAGAAAAATGCGTCTAAATTACGTGCTGCAAAACAAACCCTTGTAACAGATTACTTTAAATAAATATCTGTAAGTACTTTTCATCACTAAATTTTTGCTAAAATTAATTTTTTCTAAATAAATAACTTAAAATTCAAAATATTTTCAAACTTTATTTAATACTAGCGTTACCCGGACGACTTAGCCTGTACTAGAAAATTAAAAGGGCATTTTAAAAATTATTATTGAATTCTTATTGATTATTATTGTATAACGTTAATGCTCTATTTAATGTTTGGAAATCTTGATTTTTGTACCTCCGAATAAGGGACACCTCTATTTAAGGGACAAAATTTCTGTTCCCCTTCGTGTCCCTTATTGGGAGGTTCTACTGTACATCAAGAAATGAAATGCAATTATTCCATTCTTTTTCACAAGAAAATTGAATATGAGGATCAATGGATTTTAAAATAGATAAAACCTTATCACTCTCAAACTGATTCTCGTTCATTAGAACAAAACAATCATCAACATACCGAACATAAAATTGAAACTGCAGTTTTTGGAACAGCTTAACCTCAAAATAATGCATGTAAATATCACTAAGAATGGGGCTAAGTGGGTTTCCCATAGCCAGACCATCTAACATAACATAAAATTTCCCATTAAAAACAAAAGAACATTGCTTAAGACAAGTACGGGTAAGGAAAATTAAATCCTCAATTTCCGTGTTGGTGAAATGAAATTCAGAAAGTCTTCTACGAAGGCATAACAATGAACCCTCGACGGGAACGTTCGTAAATAAAGAGTTAACATCAAAAGAAGCCATAAAAGAATTATTTGGCACGAAACTATGAATTTTTTTTTTAACAAACTCAACAGAATTTTTAATAGTAAATAAATTGTGACTCCTAAGGGGAGAAAACACAGAGACTAAATATTTTGCAAGTTTGTACGAAGCCGTACCAATATTGGAAACAATCGGCCTGAAAGGAATACCAGCTTTATGCGCCTTAGGTAAAGCATAAAATCTAGCACAATTAGCAATAGATGGAACAACAGAGCGTTTAACATTTGAAGGAATAGACTTAACAGACTTGACAGCAGATGAAATAGTTTTTAACTCTTTATCACTAGGATCTTTAGAAATTTCAACATATGGCCCAGAAGAAATCAAATCATTAGTTTTATCAACATAAGATGATTTGTCAAGGACAACAATTTGGCTACCCTTGTCAGCTTTGGTAACAACCAGATCAGAATTCGAAACTAAGTCTTTAACAGAACGGCTTACAGTATTAGCAAATACAGGTATAGAAATTTTCGAGTTAAAGTCAATATTAGAAGCTATAAGATGCCGAATCGAATCTCTTTGAGAGGAAGTTAAGGCACTAAATTTAAAAGCTTTCTCAACAGGAGCAATAAGCTTTGAAAAAGAAGGATTACCACTCACAGCAAAATTATCATTACATTTTAGAGCCTCAATTTGAGAATTACTTAATGGAACGCTAGAAAGATTAACAACAACATTGTTTATTATTGAGTAATCTTTAAGGTTCGATTTTAGGGTGACATCCTTATTTAATCACCTGAATCTTGCTTTTAGCATGAGAAAAAAATTCAATAATTTAGTTCAAAGGAAAAAAAATACACAGTTAAAAACAAAACAAAACAAAAAATCACCCACAAATAGAAAAACCATTGAGCTGGCGAAAATCCAAGTTTCGATCGAAAATGCTTTCCTTTTAAATTCAAGCAAAAATACAAAACATAAGAAAAGCAACAATAGCCTTAATAAAGGTGCATTTTTGCCTTAAATTAAGCCTTGGAAAAAGATATATTGTTGTTTAAGCAATAAAAGTTGTAGATAATTCTTGTATAACGTACATTAAATTACATGTTCTGCCAAGTTAAAGACAGTGTTGGCAGAAAAAAGGACAGCGTTTCTTTTAATGCAAAAACTGCTCGAAAGTGCAATAAATTAAGCAAACTAATTGTTTGCTCTAATGTTTAGTTTACTTCTGGAATTTTTTACTGTCACGATTTTTTTTTTTCACTGTGGAGTAATATGTTTAATAGATCAGTATCTGCAAAGTATCGTCCTAGGCTCAAGAAAAATTAACTTAGTTTTATATATATTTATATCGGCAGTCAGCTATAATAAAATATTATGATATTCTCATCAATTATGTGATCTCTATTTGCCACATCAACTAAAATACTGTATAAAAATGTATTCCATAATCCTTATTACGGTCTAAAATATACACACGCATATATAGTTACATTTTGAGCAGCAGGGTGACGTTAGGGTGACGAATTAAAATTTTCACTCGATCTTAATTTCATTCACATTGTAAAATTTTTTGTTTTTTCAGTGACTTTTTGCCTTTTGTGCTGGCACATCGTACAATCTTTCTAAACGAAAGCATTGTTTTGAATTTTGATTACAAGTACTTTTGTAGCTTCGCAATTATATTTATTTTTACGAAATACATGATGAATACAGAACGCAATGAAATTTTATTGGGAAAACGCAAAACCATCTCTACGTGTATGCAAAAACATTAGTTTTTCAGAGTAAGGGGGTCGATTGACCGCCTCCCCCTTAAACCCTCCAAATGACGGACGTGCTGGTTCAAGAGGTGATCTGATGTTGTCATTGAGATGGTTAAAAATTCGAAGTATAGAATTAGGTATTAGGTATTTAGCTACTTTGTAATGTGTCACTCATATTTAAGAGTAATTTTTCTTAAAGCTGGACAAAGTGAAGGGGGGGGGGGGGGGCTTGATAGTTGAAACCTTCAATTTTCCTGAAACTTTCAGGATATTTAACTAGTGCTGTGATAAGAAAAAGTGAAGTTTCTTTCCTCTCTAATTTGACTTGTTGGCTCTCAAGTGAAGATCAAAGTTTAGGGTCATGTGAAAAAAGAGCTAAATATATGATGGCTTTGCTTCAAAAGCAATGAGTGAACCAAGCCAATTCTTTTAAATGTGGATATTACTTGATACTAGGTACATGCTACAATAAATATTTTAATGCCTCACTCATGCCTTCTAGGGTAAAGGTCAATTGAAACTGCTACTTTTTTTTACTTTTTTTGCCTTGTAAAGGCCCGGATATCTGCTAAAGCCCTGAGTAACCCTTGGAAAAAAGTATATGATTAACTACTCACCGCAGTATAGTACTAAGAAAAATATAAAATAGCTTTCGTTTCTCTTGTCTTTAGTAGTTAAACGGTCTCAAAGTCGATGATTTTTTAAAAAGGCCCAAGTTTAGAGGTTTTGTCAACTTTGTTCGCGATCGCGACGGAACAACAACTTTGGGACACAGGTGTAGATATAGTCCAAGTGGTGTAGTTTAAGGTCCAGGTTAGAATCCCATGGCAACGAATCAACTTTTTTAACTACGCGATCTCAAATTTGACAATTTGAAACAAAAAGAATCACAGTTATACGTCAATTACTCTAAAACGCCTGAGTCAATAACTTTGAGCAAGAGCTGTAATTATGCTCTACGTGGTGTAGTTTTAGACTCATGTCAGAAAACCATGATATCTAATCATCTTACCTATTTAAACGATCTCAAAAATAATGATTTTAGTATAAAAGAGCGCATTTTCACGAGTTTATATGCGTGCTACTCAAAATGAGCTCAAACTCACATAAATACTAAAACGAATCAACAGCCAAATGTACTTTAAGCTCCAAAGATTTCATGCTTCCAGTGTTATAAAATTTTCTGTAGTATTGAACAAAACATGGCAATTTTTCTCACAAAGCTGATCCGTAATTTTGGAGCTCTATATTTTGGAGCTCCTAGATACTCAGGATTCGGATTTCGGAAGCTGAAAATTTGCATAGGTTAATTTCAAAGACATCTCTCCACCTCTAAAAAATTTCATCCCATTCGGGGATGTTCGAGCACGGACAATTTGAGAAATTTAGATCAGTTGAAGAGGAATCATCCTGATATAGCATTGTGACAATTCACATGCATCTTTTGTTATTTTTGATTATATAATGATCATAAATCAATGCTATATTTTAGGAAGAGGATTGCAATTGGGTAACAGATTGAGTTCATAATTACAGTAGAATTTGCAATAAATTTTTATAAATAAACAAATTTATTAAATAAGGCAGGCTCAAAAGTAAAAATATAAATATGACGTCAAAAAAAAAAAAAAAAAAAAAGAAAGAAAGAAAAGAGAAAAAAAAAACACTGGTTTGTTAGGCAATAACAAAAGATGCATGTGAAATGTTCATAATGATTAAATATCAGAGTGATACCGCGTCAACTGACCTATTTTTTCAAACTGTCCCCGCTCGATCATCCCCGAACGGGATGAAATTTTATAGAGGCGTAGAGATGTCTTTGAAACTAACCTGATGCTAATTTTCAACTTCCGAGATCCAAATCCTGAGGATCTAGGATCTCTAACGTATAGTGCTCCAAAATGGCGGATCAGATTTGTGAGAAGAATTGCCATGTTGTGGTCAAGGTTACAGAAAATTTTATTACACTGGAAGCATGAAATATTGGGAGCTTAAAGTACATTAAGCTGTTGATTCGTAGTAGTATTTATGCGAGTTCGAGCTCATAAGATTTTGAGTAGCACTTATATAAACTCATGAAAAAGCGCTCTTTTATACTAAAATCATCATTTTTGAGACCGTTTAAATAAGTAAGATGATTAGATATCATGGTTTTCTGACATGAGTCTAAAACTACACAACGTAGAGCATAATTACAGCTCTTGCTCAAAGTTATTGACTCGGGCGTTTTAGAGTAATTGACGTAAAACTGATTCTTTTTGTTTCAAATTGTCAATTTTGAGACCACGTAGTTAAAAAAGTTGATTAGTTGCAATGGGTTTCTAACAAAGACCTTAAAGTACACGACTCGGATTATAACTACAGCTGTGTCCCAAAGTTGTTGACCCGTCGTGAACAAAGTTATTGGCCTCTAAACTTGGGCCTTTTTAAAAAGTCATCGACTTTGAGACCGTTTAAACTACTCAAGTCAAGGGAAACGAAAGCTATTTTATATTTTTCTTAGTACTATACTGTGGTGAGTCATATACTTATTTCCGAGGGTTACTCAGTGCTTTAGCAGATATCCGGCCCTAAACAAGGCAAAAAAAGTAAAAAAGTAGCAGTTTCAATTGACCTTTACCCTCAAAGCCAGGAGTGAGCCACTAAAATATTTATGCTAGCATGTACCTAGTATCAAGTAGTATCCACATTTAAAAGAATTTTCTTGGTTAACTCATTGCTTTTGAAGCAAAGCAATAATATATTTAGCTCCTTTTTTTCCCCACGATCTTAAACTTTGACCCCTACTCAAGGACAAACAAATCAGTTTTTCAGAAAAAGAAACTTCGCTTTTTCTCATCATAGTACCACTAACACATTCTAAAATTTTTACGAAAATTGAAGACAGCAACTATCAAAAGTGTCCAGCTTTTAAAAAATGACTCTTGAGGATTTGTTTTATGAAATTCTCAAAATTCAGGCCTCTTGCCACTGCCAGAGCAGAATAATTAATTCACAGGCTTAAAAAGTTTACGCAATAGTTTGTGTTCGGAAGTTACAAAATTCCCTCACTAAAGCTTAACGTTTTGCGGAGTTTAAAATATTTTGTAAATATTATCTTTATTTGATGTTTTTCTAAAAATCTCAAAAATTCAAATCTCTTGCCCGAACAGAAGACATTAACTCAGAGTTCTGAAAGTTTGCACAGTGATTAGGTTAAGAAGCCACAAATTTTCCGGGCTAAGGCTAAGTGCTTTGTAGAATTCCGATTTTTTTTTTTTTTTTTTTTGTCCACTCTAACGTACATGTATACCTTTGTCCCCGTTCATAAATGCCTTTGCGAACTGGATATTAATTTTATACCCAAACAGTGCCCAAACTACGTTTAATTTTTTTGTCTTTTAACTCTATACAAAATTACAGAGGGATAGAATGATTTTTTTTTTTAACTTTTGATTTTTTAACTTTGTTTTGATATAACCATCCAAAGTAAGTTACATATTGATCTTTGCATAGGTAGTTTCACCATTATTTTTGACAGAATATAATATTTAACCGTTAAATATCGCGTATTACCTGTGGGGAACATACCCAATTTAGTCTTATTAATATTATGAGAGCAAAATTAAAGCTCCTGTTGCCAATAAGATACACACTGAAGATGCTATTAAATCAATCTGCTATGTTAAACTATAACCTATAAATCTTTGAAGGTTTAATATTTAAAATTTTAATACAAAACATAAAAGTTTTAATTTTCCTCTGAAACGTATTTTTTATTTCTCTCAAGTGACTCACTTTTCTCCTATTACTGATTCACAATTGCATTTTCTATAAGCTGGCTCCTGATTTTTCTCTCGAACGACTCACATTTTTTTTCAGCTGACTGAAAATTCACAGAGGTTAGATTAGTACTTCCTGGATTTTATTAAATTACTAACCCTCATAAGAAAAGTTGAATTATTAACTGTATGAAACAAATAGTCATTTCTTTGTACATTTTGTAGGGTGTGGGGGGGTGCTACAGATTAATCAGAAAGGCTTAGATGTACCGAAATTTAAGCAAAGTTTTCGTTGCACTATTTCAGGCGTCATTGCATATTGATTAAAAATCAGTATTTGATTGATTGTTCAAGATTTGAGCCTCTGTTTTTCGTTCTTGTAAAGTTTCTGAACAAAAACAATGCAAGAAAATATTGAGCAAGAATTAATATAAAGATCTGACTATTCCAAAATTTCATGATTTTATTCTCAATTTTAGAATGGTCAACTCTTTCTTTCTGGTTACATTCCAAGTTTTATTCATTCGTCATAAATTGAAAAATAAAGTAGGATCAGGTGGGGGTGGAATGAGTATGTGGGGTGGAATGGGTAGTTTATTAATCTTTCGAGTTACAGAAAAGAAAAATAATTTAAAAAAATAAATAAAAACGCTCATGTTATTTACACTAGTTTGACTTTATTTTGGTTCAAGAAAAAAACTGAATGAAAACAGTCAGTTTCGTGGCAGCCTTCTTGTAAGTCATATTATAAAAATCAAAACTAACTGATATCGTTAAAACTTTGTTTTCAGGATTTTGCTTGTAGCATTCTATTGCTGTTATTTTCATTAAAGGAAGTCTCCCTTGTCAACTGAAAAAATCAGAACAGAAAAATTCCATACATTTTAAGAAATATGTTAAAAGTTTTTAAGTGGGGTAGAATGGGTATAATATTGGGCTTATTGACATAGGCTGTGAAATTAACATTTTTTTCTCATTGAAAGTTATTCTCTGAACTAGGTTGTTCATTTTATCAAAAGTTTTATATTCTGAAATCCTTATGTTATGGAGGTACTTATGGTTGCACTAAATCTGGTTGGATGGAAGACACAATCTTTAAAGAATGGTTCAAACTTTTCGCAAGACAGCTGACCTATATGAAACTGTAAAGCATACTATCGATAGTGAAATTATCATTTGCCTACCGCCATGCAACCACTAGACAACGCCAGAGCTGACTAAATAAATTGAAAACCAGTCTGATTAAGCTTCCATTCCACTAAGCTTATGTTGAAGTACAATATCTACAGGAGATTGGGTGCTAGTTGAGTACAGTCTTAAGAAATTTAAAAAGTATTTTATTGCTCAAGTTCTAGAACCTTTATATACTTGTGCTTATGATGTAAAAATTCTTGAGAAGCCATTGATGGTAAATGTTTTCACCTTCCCCAATAAAGTGAAAATGGAGATAGAAGATGAACAGATCATCAAAACCCAAGTCAGCCAAGCCTCAATAATCGTGGACATTATACCTTTAATTGCAGTGAAATTACTTACTAATAAATTTTTACCCTTATATTAATATATTTTTGTGAAAAAATAATAAATAAATTCATGTTTTCACTCTGAAATTTGATTTAAAACAATACTACCCATTTTACCCCACCCCATGGGATGAAATGAGTATAAAAACAGACATTGAAATAATAGTTTTTTCACCAAATAATAAAATTATTTCAGTAATAATAACTATGGATATTTGAAGTGTATTGTTGAAATGTAAAAACTCAGTTAAGATTTTTTAACTGATGGATATCAAATTTGAATAGTGTAATAATGATTTCAAAAATACCAGTTTTTATACCCATTCCACCCTACTTGACCCTAAATGTCAAATGTTTTATGTAAACACTAGGCAGTCAATCCGAAATACAACTTTCAGTTATCCTAGAAAAATTTAAATTCTAATTACAAATTTATTTTCTTGTGAAAATATTTCCTTAAACTCGTTTTGCTTCTTTAAATAAAAATAAAACATTCTCTTCCCCACATTTCTTTTTCATCTTAGTCTCAACTTCAGGAAATTTATTTTACATTTTAAAATGAATAAACCTTTCGTAATAGGCACGATTTTCTACAAAATTTGGATTATAGTCTTTCACAAAATTTGGATTATATTCCCGTTAATTTGTTCGACTAAGCATAACTGTCCTCTCTCAGACTATACTTGTTTGATTAAATGAACCAATTACGCAGCTTAGTTTTTTGTTCCTAATCAACAAACTACACTGACATGACAAGCAGAAATACCTATGTGACTTAGAATTTTTTAAATGTGTATCCGTTTCAGAAGAAACTTCGTATATTTTGTAAAATGTTTTCGTGCAATCATTAAAGAAATCTTCCTGTCTCATTTGTCAATTACTGCACCGACAAAGGCGAAAGACTGTAATAGTTGTCATTAATTTTGACAGAGCTCCCTTTCACCACGTTTTCCGAAATTAAAAAGGAAGGTCTCTCAAAAACAAAAGGAATCTCAAAAACAAAAAAACAAGGACACATTATACCTTTCCGTAACTAAAGGAATTCATTGACACGAGGTAAAAGTATTTTATAAATGTTTGCGTTTATCTTCTGACAACACAATGAAGGGGGAAAAAAGAAGAGACAGAAACTAACAAACACTGCGGATAATATTAGAATATAATTATTACAAATATTTTTCTTGTAAACGAGGATTATACTTGATGGTTATAAAGTTTTTGCACTGAAGAAAATTCATTTAAAAGCAAATCCTTATCCTAAAAAGTTTTTTTTTTTCACAGCGTTCATGCACTTTTATGTGCAATCCTTTCCTTACAACTGAAAAAAATGTACACTATTTTCAACTTTACAGCAGGCACTAGTGCAGGCACAATTTACTTCTGAGGAGGAGGAGGGAGAGTCATAACCGTCCTTATATGGATATAATCTGCTACATTAGAAATAACAATATGTGTTAAAGCCAAAGGTTCAGGGGGGTGACCCTCAAAACCCTCCTCGTGGCGGCCCTGGGAGTTTTTTCTTTCATAGACGCCATTTAGTTTTCGATGTTAGCGCCACATACATGCTTTTAAAGAAAATTTTATCAACGGGGGAAAAACTTGATGAGGAAAAAATGAAAAAAGAACTACGCAAATCTTAAATATTTTTTTTTCTTTTGAATAAGTTTTCTATATGAGAGCAAGACTATATGTATTGACTCCTTTTTTTAATGTCGAAGGAAACATTTTAAAAATGTGTGGTGAACACCTGGAAATATTTCCAATAAAAACAAAACTGCTGAAATAAATTTATTTATATTTACTTTTACATTTTTAGCAATAACATCCACTTTAAGATGTTGTGGATTTCATTTACTAGTTTGCTATTTTTTAAGATATTACTCAAATACAGAAATATTAGTTAAAAACAGCATCATAAATGTCAGCTGACTGATTTCAGCAACTATTTTGTAGACTTGGTCATTTTCTCCTTTCATTGTTTCCGTTTTGATAAAATCACTTGGCTTGGTCCAAAAGTTTGGCTTTCTGGGCATTGAAAAAACTTTCCAGATTTTTTTCAGCTACGTCTTCTAAGAAAGTAGTAGGGGAATGTAGGGTAAAGTAAAATGGTTAAGATGACTGAGTTTTTTCAAAATGAACAAATCGGAAATTTGTTCTGAAAATTTCAGAACATAATGAAAGAACATTGTATTTTATAATAAAACTTGCGTTGAAAAAGTATTTTTTATTTTTGGCAATAAATTAGGAAATAAGTGGGGAATAAGTGGAAAATTTTCACTTTTTTTTTCCTTGGGGCAAAGTGAAAAATAAAAAAAAAATGTATTATTTTATATTTTATTATAAAATAAAAATTTTGATCAAACGGATCAGTAAATGAAAGGTTCAATGAATAAATGAAAAGATAATGAAACAATAAACGAATAATTAAATGAATAAATCAATTTTTATATGAAGGAAAATAAATGACCAAGTAAAAGAATGAATGAATAAGAAAATTAGTGAATGAATGAATAAATTATAAATGAATTATCAAATTAAGCAATGTAAATGAATTAATACATGAAAACGTAAGTGATTTCTATAAAATGATTGAGTGAGAAACAAACTATTTCACTTTGCCCCGTACGTACTTGACTAACTGTACAATTTATTTAAAATACAAATGAACTTAATATTAACTAAATTAATATTGCATTGAAATATTATGAGGTCTCAATTAATATTTAAAATGTTAATAATAACTTTATCATTTTATGTATATATATGTATATGTTTATGTATATATATGTATATGTAAAATATATATATATATATATATATATATATATATATATATATATATATATATATATATATTAGGGTGGTCCTTATTTATATGGGAAAAAAAATTCGGAATTCAACAAGTGACGCCCCCTAGTTTTGTGACACTATAATAAAAAGGAACGTGTGCAAAATTTGAACTCGATCGGTCAATAATAACACCTGCCCCTAGGCCGTTGAACTTTAACACTTTTGATAATTTTCTCACAAATCATCCGAGTTTTTACTTCAAACCCAGTACATCGTTTCTCCCAGGTTTGCAAAATATTTTTACAGCGAGGAAGCACTAAAATTAACCTTTTTAATTACTTTATATCATCTAAAGATTTTACTTTAAATAAGAATGAAATAATGCTTTAGAAAATTTCCTTAATCGTACGCTTCTCTCAATGTATCTCGATAGTGTGTATTTTTTTCCGATTGTCTTGGACGGTCTGTAAAATAAATTGCTTTGTGACTCATATTTGGTAAATTAGTTGTGAAATTCTTCGATTAATTGTGCTCCTCTTTCAGTTATATCATTCACACAATTTTCAGTATTTTAACAATCTCTCTTCCCTTTAAACAGCTTAAACATTTTGCCGTGAACCAGGATCAAATAGGAAAAAATCTTTTAGTATTTGCAACTTATCATATAATTTTATTGACTCGTAATTGATTCTATAAAGAGGAAGATCTTTACTAAGAAAGTGTTTTAAACCATCTACTGTTATCTGAAATTTGTTAAACAGTCATCAGACACGTCTTCCTTATCACAAGTATTTTTTGAACTAGTATTTTCCTATCTTCAAAGTTAATTCCTTCATCCAATACGGACAAAGCTAAAAGTTTATCCCCTAAATACCATTAGTGATTTATGAATATTCCAATCACTGTTTCTGCTGCATGTTTGTTGTCATTTTGTACGCTGCTAGTTTTTCAGACATATTATATTATTCAAAGGAGCCTTGATTGGGTTGCTGCGAAGAACCATATCTTCATGCAACATTTAATTGTAAAAGATCTTTGTAAAACAGCATTGAAGGGCTTTCTTTTCATGTAAGGTCAATTTAAATTGTTTCCTACATATAAAAATTTTCAAACAAAAATTCCTTTTGCCACCCATGTGGCTCAGGGATAAGCTCCAGGTTGCCGAAAACGTATCCCTGTAGGAGGAAATTCACCAAGAAATATTATTACAAGTTATGAGAATTCTCTGTAATCTTTCTCAATTCCGCTTTTTACGAACAATAATATGTCATCCACTTCGTCTTTTAGAATTTAAGTGGTATGTGTACTTGATTGAAATGTTATAAGTTCTGAATGATGGAGATCTTTCCACAAATTTTTGAAGCGCTTAAATAATTGAATATCTGATCTAGAACTAAGAAAGGCAAGAACTTCTTTAAGGACACACTCTGCAGTACGATTTCAAGTGCATGATGATGGCAATCCAAATGTAGAATATCACCATTCAGTTTTTGCTCTAAAAAATTGCATGCATAATTTATACGGTTGGTATTGCAAGTCGTTGTATCAAACACAACAGCTAGAAAAGTTAGCAATAAAGAGCAATCATCTAAGATATCACACACACACACTCACACACACATATACAACTCAAGAAATATCTCAGAAATTCTGAGTAGCAGTTCAACATTGGAACCTTAAGCTATCATGGTAAGCTATCGGCGTTTTTTTTTTCAGTTACATCTGGATTTAGCTTTGTGTCCCAGGGAATAACTAAAAAATCTAAATTTAAATTCATGAAAATTGATTTTACCTCTCGAAGATTTTCTCTTGCTCTCTTAAGGGATGTACGATTATCATAAGGTTATTTGGATTTAAATTTACTGCATCTACATAGGCTGTTAATAAATGAGCAGCATCTTTGTCCCTAATATAGAATTTGTCTAACATTGATGAAATGCGAGCAGATCTTAATAGTTGTCAAGCTTTTTTGCGTTGGGGTAGACCAGATATAAAAAAAAGGTTCAACAGGTTAGGATAGATACCCATTTCGGTTTCTAAATCTTGTGAAATGCAAGAGAAATTTGATGATAATAAAGGACTATGTACTGAAATAGAAGACAGTTTAAAGTATAGATTTTTACATTATTCCGATCAGGAATTTTTTTTTAATTTATATTTTAGATATGGAAAATAGGGTTTATTTTTATGGTAGGGTAATCGAGGATTTTTCAAAATTTAAATTATAAGAATGCATGAACATTTAAGTACATAACTAAACAACAGCGAATTAAAATATAATTGTCATTACTTATATTTATAGCATGGAAACCTAGTGACCCGATTTGCCACACCTATTACATACACAGAAAATTTTCTAAATCAACACCCCCAAAGCCTGGAGGAGGCAATTTGTTGTTGTCACAAATCATTCATTAGTGGCCTAGGCCATTCATTAATAGCCTTTAGAATCCCTTGTGTCCATATTGGTGGAAAGAAATGTTCCCCTGCCGCTTGGTTTGAAACGAGCGCGAATAGCGGTATGCCTGTCCCAAGGCCACTGGTGTACATGTACCCTACGTAATATGTAACATTTTACAGAATGAATTTGAGAGAATGGTTTGTCTGAAAGTAGCAACATCTATTGAGTTTCAAAATTACTTTAAATATGAAACCTAGGAACATTTTTACATAAAAATGCAAAAATCCGCAATTTTTTCTTTAAAACTCAAAAAAGTCCTAGGGGGACGTGTTAATATTCATGGATTGACTTAAAATTTTGCATGGATCATTTAGTTGTATAATGGAACAAATTGAGGGGGCGTCGTGTAAAATATCTACAACTTCAAAAATAACTACCACCCTAATATATATATATATATGTGTATGTATGTATGTATGTATGTATGTATGTATATGAAAATCATCTTACCAGGAAGGAAAAAAAACAGGTTAAATAAATTAGGTATAACAAATTTAGAACAAAAAAAGGTGCAGTGCCCTCCTCCCTTCTCGACAACAAAATTCAATTAAAAAAGTAATAAAAAACCTCAACTGTGACAAACAAATAAATAAAATACATTCAATTTCGAGCGAAATGAAAATCTCTCTCCCTCAAGGAAAAAGGATTACATTAAAGCATATAATATGAAGTATGAATAGGCAAATTCTCCTCTCATGAAAAAAAAATAAAAAAATACCTAAAAGTATTACAGTTAGAACAAGATAAAAAATCCTTCTCCTCCATATGAAAAAAGATCAAAATACGCATTATAATTAGAAAGGAATACTACGCTCTTCGAAGACAAAAGAATGGAATTAAAACTCACATTACAATTAGAACGCTGTAAAATGTCCCCTCTGTAAAGTTCCACCTTCAGCTTAAGAAATAATTTTATTTTAATACGCACTACAATTTGAGGAAAATGAGAATCTTCTTTCCTCCAATAAAAATTTAATCAAAGTACAGATTACACGATTAAAATAAAAATCCCCTCCCTTCCGCAGATAAAACAAAATGAAGATTCCCTCTTCTTAGTGTCAAAGAGATGATTTATGAGTAGAATTTGAGATCAAACTTCAGTTATTTCCGTTAGAGTTTATTATAATACATTAAAATAAAATCTGCTTACTTGATGTTCGTTTAGAAAACATTACATACCAGTATTTTGTCAAAGGATGTTCAAAAAAAATGGCAATTGTGATTACAGGAATGAATGGTAAAGAAGCATTTTTCTTTAAAATTGAACGAATAGAGTAAGAAACGCTCAATGATTCTTGCACATGTAACGTATCATAAGCTTTTTTACACGTTTGCGAATGTTGCTTTTCTCGATTGTGGACTAAATAACCAACATTAAGTTTATTTAAAAAGCGGAAGTTTGTTTTAAAATGAAAGTATATAAGTCTTTCGGAAATTAGCCTAAAAGATGAATTTTATTGCAAAATAAAACAGGACTAAATTCGACAGCTTTAAATATTGGACCTCTTAAAATGACATCTTTGGAATTTTATGATCGCATGCAATAGTATAACTAAAATCTCTGCTGACAAACTGAAAAAACAAAGTTGTTTTTTTCTGTGACATTGAATATTTTACGAAAAAAGGTTGGTATTTTTCCAAAATGTGTTATAATTAAATATTCTTCTACCAAGTGGGGGGTCATAACTAAATAAAGCTTTGATATGAATTTCTTTAAATTGATAAAGATGTATTCGAAATGAAATCATTAAATTTTAAATGATTACAGCAAGAGTATTTAAAATAAGTAGTTAGGTAAGCCATCATGAGAAATGTTTTTAACTCTGAGTTTTAAAATGTGATTAAAAGAAATTCAAAGTCTGATTTTCAAAACGATTGACAGTTTGGTGTCCTGACTTTATCCATTCATTTGTATGTTGATAAATTTTTTTTTTTTTGGGGGGGGGGGCATTGAAAAGCATCTATAGTAAGGCATTGTTTTACACTTAATTTATTGCATTCAGTTCTTTTTTCATGATCGTAGATTAATAAGCCTTTTCAATTACTTTAGTTAGTTAGTAACGGAAATTTCCTTGTCCTGACTAGAAAATTCACATTTATTAAATCTCTTTTGTACATTTTCAAGCAGCTTTTTTACTTTCTGCGCATTGAAGAAGGAAGTAATATTTGTTAGTTAAACACAGCTAAAATAGATTTTACTGAACTGCTCATCTAACAGTTTAAAATTTCAATGCAGTTTGTGTCCTTAAGCGCAACTCATGGCCACCCCAGGGAATATAATTACTTTTTGTATGCAAAATATTTCTTTATCGTAGTTAGCAATGGTGTTAAGGAAGCCATATTTGTTTCTTCTTGGAATGTGTAAGTCTAAAAAAAGGATACATTTATTCTTTATATGTTGTAGATTGGAACTTACAATTCAATGTGAAGAGTATTTTTAGCACTGTTCATGGGTGTTACCCATTTATTTTGTATTATTTTTTTAAGTATAAGATAGATACAACTAGGCGGTAATTTTTTGTTAAGGATACAAGAGACCTAATCAAATTTTCAAAAACACCGATAAAATTTATTCTATCGAAGAACTTTTCTATAAATCTCATGAGTTACCGCTCATGAGTGTTACTTTTAACAGGTAACATTCATGAGAAGTAACACTTACGATAAAAGAAACCCAAATAATGAGTAGATCCGTAAGTTACAGATATTGTATTACCTTAAACTCATACCTTTATCAAAGAGATATATTTTTTTCATACATTTATATATAATAAAATCACTTTCATTAAAAATTGAAGAGTGAACACTGACATAAAGCTAATGTTTGCAAAAATGAAATTTGTGTGCGTTGTTTAGGAAAGACTCTAATTCTCAAGATATGGTATTCAAATAATAGTCCAGTCATTATAGTAAGTTCACCTCGGAATTCGAGATACCCAGCTGTAAGTCTGTAAATACTTGTATATTAACACCCTAAAAGTTGTCTCAAAACCTACATATGGTAGGGTGTACGCAACTATTAAATTTCAAGGTCAAAGGTCACAAAAATCGTTTTCTTTTGCGCTTTTTTTGTAAATATCTCATTTCCTATGGGTTTTTTGCTATTTGTTTCACTGTCAATATTGTAGAATACAAAATTCTCTACAAATTTTGTCCAAACAAAAAGTTTTTATACGGTGAACGGTTTTCGAGATAGCGGCGCGGTCACAGGATCACCTCAGGTCAACCGGTGCCTCCGGTCGAAAACGCGCCATATATAGTTGATGAACTATCGATAAATCAATGATTAAAAATATTTTTCAATTTTTATTAACTATTATATTGTATTTCATCATTTTTTTCCTAACCTCTAGACTTTTTATTCAGTATTAATTTACTTAACAACACTTACCTGCCCGTGTAATTTCAGAATTGTTAATGAAAATATAGGAATTATATTTGAATTTTAACCTAATTAATATTAAAAACTTCTTACATGATGAAAAAAAAAACAAATAAATTATGAATTAATCTTTTTATGAAAAAATATCATTCAATACATTTATTTTCATTAAAAGTAAAAAAAAAATGGAATAAAGAGTACAAAAACTACAATTTATAATTTTAATTCTCTTTTTCCTCTTCATCGTCGTCTTCCGGCTGCTGGTAAATTTCAAACTGGTCTTCATTATCGTCTTCAACGACATTTGTCTCAAGTTCTTCCATGATTTCGGGGTCAAAGGTTTCATCTTCGTTAATGTCGCTCTGATATGCTAGAGCATTGAGACAAGCTTGCCCATTACATTGGCCACAAGCTAAAGAGCATTGCAAGCCCACTTTTCTGCATTCGCATCGCGAACCACAACCACTCTTGCAGTTGCAGAAAACTGTATTTAGCAAATCTTCTGGAGCAGGTTGTAAAATTGTCATGATAGGCTCCAGAAAATCGTTTCGCATTGCCCGACCCCATACCTGGGGTTCCAAATCATGCCCTAACCAAGTTTGAACTTGATAATATACACGTTTGAAATGTTGATGAGCAGCTGCACTTGTTGGTGGAATATTTGAAAGCTGCACAGGTTTATTAAGTTTTGTAGACTTGACGTAATGCATACAACGAAGATGATCGAAACTTTTCATAAATTTCGGATCATTATAGACTGCCAATAAAGTTTGAGTTCCACTCTCTAATAATCTCTGGGCCGAAAAATTTTCTTCCTCAAATGATGCAGCTAGTTCATCCAAATTTGTCAGTTTCTCAAAAAACTTTTTAAAATGATTTTTTCCCCTTTTTAAAAAGCACAGAAGTTGTGTCACAGCCGCTTAATGCGTGCAGAAATAAAATATGTGTTTTGGAATAAGGATAATTATCAAAACTTTTAGTCGAGTATTAGAAGATGCACTTAATTATTTTTTATTTAAAATGTCATAAGTGTAAATGAGAATATAATTATATTATGATGTAAGTTTTTCCCTTAATTATTTTTTAATTTTAGGAAACGGTTATCAGTATTATTGAATAGATATAGATTTACTGCATGAAGAAAATGATAAAATATAATATAATAGTTAATAAAAATTGACAAATATTTATAATCATTGATTTATCGATAGTTCATCAACTATATATGGCGCGTTTTCGACCGGAGGCACCGGTTGACCTGAGGTTATCCTGTGACCGCGTGCTCTCCGCCCTCTATCTCGAAAACGGTTCACCGTATAAAAAAAAATTTTTGACAAAATTTGTAGAGAATTTTGTATTCTACAATATTGATAATTAATACAAATAGCAAAAAACCCATAAGAAATGAGATATTTACAAAAAAAAGCGCAAAAAAAAAAACGATTTTTGTGACCTTTGACCTTGAAATTTAATAGTTGCGTACACCCTACCATATGTAGGTTTTGAGGCAACTTTTAGGGTGTCAATATACAAGTGTTTACAGACTTACAGCTGGGTATCTCGAATTCCGAGATTCTTACCTAATTTAAGCTTAAATGACTGGACTATAACTACATATTTTAGAAGAATTACTGCTAAAACTCTAAAATAAATAATTTAATGAGTCCATCTCTCATGAGTGTTACTATAGCTAAAATTTAGCATTTGTATTAATAACTTTTTCTTGAATCTTTAAAAATTAGTTTCAATATTGAAATTTTTTAGCTACTCATAGTGATTGCAATGAAAACATTTAAAGTTTAATTTAATATGCTTTTATCGTAAACTTTACCCTTTATTTAGAAAACAAAATAACACTCATGAGAAAAACATTTTTACAAATACAGTGGACGCTGGTTAATTGCATCAGTGGTTAATTGAATCAACCTCTTTAATGAATCAAATCATCAAAAAAAGAACAAAATCTAGCTCTATTGAATTACCCGCTTTATTGAACCAGCCGTTTTATGAAATCAAAACTATTTAGAATAAACATGATTTATATAAGCAGCGGTCACTGTACTTAAAATTTCTTAAATAAATTAATATTTATACCATTTTGACTTAAAACAGAGTATTTGAGATAGTTTAATCAAGATTTGTTAGGTTATTTATTTTTAGAAAATAAATTACAGAACGGCTTATAAAGCTAACACTCATGAGAAAAACGGTGACTTGCCAAGACGTTTTTTGAAATTTCTAAAATCTAAGCAAATTAACTCACAAATAGTCATCTGGTTAGAAAGCTGTAAATTGTAAGGAATTTATACCTAAGAAAGTTTATATGTTTTTAAGAACAAAAGTTTTCAAATTGGGTCGAACCTAATGTGTCAATGCATTTGAAAACCATTTGATATAATCGAAATATTTTTTTTTCTTTTTTCAAATGTAAATTTCAATTAAGTTTTGTTACTGCTTTAAATACTTCTTAATTGTATATTATGTATTCTCAATGCTGCTTTAGAAACCCCCCTGACCTACCCTCTTCCTGATGATGTGGATTTTTCGTAAGTCATTGTGTCCCTTTTATTTTACATGGTTTCCTTTCTTTTCATTTTTTTAAATAATATTCAGCACCCTACTTTTTCAAAATCTAAAATGAACTCTGCATAAAAGCTAAATGTTAACCCAATACCGACGCATTATCTATGTTAGCAAGATTTAAATTTAAGTTGATATTTTAGAAAATAAATGTCGGAAGAATTGGTAATTTCTTTGACTTATACAGCTCAACTTGAAGGGAAAAAAATCATACAAAAACAAAATGTCGCTGTTTATGGATGTACACACAGCGATGTTACTTTTCTTTCCTTGAATACAAATTTAGTAGTTATTTTCCTGCTTTTGAGAACATAAATTAAAATATTTCATCTTCTCTTGAACGTTATCTCTCTCATACTGTTAAAATGGGAAATAAATAGTGGGTTTTCCCATGTTTTAAAAGTAACAAAGCCGAATTAAAAAATAGAAAGAATTATTTTGGTATTTTATTTCAAACTCAACCATATATCTTCCTCTATTCTACCAAATTTTCTCAATAGTTTTTCTTTTGCGCTATAAATCTTCTATAGTCTTTTGCCTTCATCATCGTTGTTTTGAAATTTTATTTTTCATCTTACCGAAATCTCTGTTTCAAATGTTAAATTTTTTTATTCAAGTTTATTTCTCCGATAATATATTGCGTGTTATTATCACTTAATCCAAGACATTTTCCAATACTAGTGGACAAAATCAAACAGTATTACAACGAAAAAGTGAAAAAGTGTGCAAATAAGGTTTTTATGAACATATTTCATGCAATGATGATAGTGTTAAAAAAATCAGTTGTAAGATTAATCTCAATTAAATTTGATTAGGATTCATGCATTATTTAATCCCAATTATTTGATAAAATTTAAAGGAAATATGAAAATGAATATTTAAGAAAGCGCGGAATATATATATATATATATAGATATAGATATATATATATATAGATATATATATATATATATATATACACAAAGCAAAATATACAAAAATTCTGTACTTGATGCCTAGAACTTAACGTTTTAAATATATATATATATATATATATATATATATATATATATATATATATATATATATATATATATATATATATATATATATATATATATATATTGACTTATTATCTTTGTAAATGTGCAAAATGAACTGGAAAAATTGAAAAAAAAAAAGGAAAAACCCGCATGGAAATTTTGAATTTCATTCAATATAAAGAACACAAGGCCCGAGTGTTTTATGCAAGCACTTCAGTCCGTTGATTTTCAAAAATCATTTATTTTACATCAAATTTACATGTATTGAAACTTGACAGAAATAAAATACGAGTAACAACTGCTTAATAATAAAGCATGTGATTAAAAAAATAATTTTAACTACCTAAAATAATTACACTAATGTTAAAAACTGAAAATGAAAGACAAATGACATAAGTCAAATTGTTTTATTTACTACTATTGTTGATGATACTCCCGAAACATTTTTGAGATTTAAACTTACATTTAAACAGTGCATATAATATTCATAACTATATTTTGACTGAAGAAGCTGAATGAGAACACCCCCCCCCCCCACACACACATACAATTTTCGCCTAAGGTAATTTCAAAGCATTTATCATGCAATCAATCCTTCTAATCATTCATTCCACTTTCTAGTAAATGTTTTATCACGGTAAGTAGATCTTATTATTTTTGTATTTGCTGCAATTTCTCGTAGGTGATCCTTTCCATCAAACCTGGCATTATTTGAAACTATGATTTTAAAGTTCTTAGAATTTCCTAAAAAGACGTACCGATTTTTTTTTTTTTTTTAAATCTCACTGCATTTTTCAACGTATGTTTGGCATATTTCTCTTTGCAACTGCAAAAGAGTAGCATTTTGTGTGACGAAGGAGTTGACATGAGATGCGGGCACCTCTTCAACTGCTCAGCACTTCAGAAGGACCTCAATTCGTCCTTTATAAGACGCTCTTCCCACCTGGAGATTTTTCATTTTTATATTGGACTGCAAGACTTCGTATGCTCGAAAGAGCAAATAATTAAATGTTTTACCCTTTTAACTACTTGAAGGACGTAATTTTAAAAAAAAAATAATAAATTTTTGTCAGTAACTTGCAGCTAACACGCATTTTACACCGAGACTACTAAGGTAAACAAAATATTGGCCACAATCATTTTTTTACTATTTAAAACAGCGGTATTGAGCCACGTTCTAATCCATATGGAAAATTGAACCCCACAAATTTATTAAATAGGGAAAAAATGTATGGTTGGTTTATCTCGATAAATTGCTTGTCAGGATTCAACCATCGTTTAGCTTGAACGATGGGTCTAACGCCGTATCGGTTGGAATGTAAGATATAAACAGTGAAATCTCGTTTTAACGAATACCCATACAACGAAATATCTGTTTCAACGATCTCAACTTTCAGTTAAGAATTAATTACTATTTCATTGCTTGAATTCCATTACAACGAAATATCCGTCAGACCGAACACAATTTTTCCATCCATTGAAGTTCGTTATAACTGGATTTCCCTGACAGCTGCTGATCTAGGGGGAACAAGAAGGGATTCTTGTTTCTAGCAGCAACTTCTGCGGTGTGACAAATTCTCCCTACTGTTTATATTTTTTTAATTTGATAATTTCAAAAAAATATTCCTTACATTTTTAAAAATATGTATCGAAAAAAAATCACTTTTTTGAAGAAAGATAAATTTTAGGTCAAGTGTGCGAAATCTAAATGTTTTTTATTTTGGATAAATGTTTTTGTTGTGCATGTGGGCTGTTGGGGCAACGTTTTATCAACAGAAGTTTCAAGTTTCTTTTAAAAAGTTTTTTTTTTTTGGGGGGGGGAGGGCCTAGCATTAGAAATGCTGGTTCACACTTTTAGACGGAAGTCGACACTGGTTGCCGTTGTTCAAATTAAATGAAACTTCTTTTTACAATTGTTTTGACGCAAAAGGAAAAATATAAGAGGATGTGCGACTTATTATCTATTATCTGTTATTTCTTTTTTTTTCCAAAAATGTCCGTTATCATACTCTTATATGGATGCTTCAACTGCCAAATCGATAACTCCATAAAACAAAAAGTCGAGAAATTTGATGAAGAAGATAGTGCTATTCATGGGAGTGAATGGGCCCTCGTGTTACATTTTATGCCGTCGCAGGATCAGAAATGTACTGAACCAAAAGTTTAATATAAATTCAGATTCTAAGCAATGATTAAGCACTATTAAAACAGAAATGAAGGTTTTTTTTTTTAACCAAACATTTTGATCGTTTTGAAACGTAAAGATAGTTAAAATAAAGAATAATTTTGCCCCCCCAAAAAAAAGAGAAATAGCTGGAATTCTGCTTTGATTCTCTAAATTTACAGTTTTAACTTTGTTTTGCAACATAAATGCCTTGTCTTGTAAAATTACTTTTTAAAAAGCTATAGGAGTATTTTATACAAAGCCAAAAATGTATGTGAATAGTGCATAACACTATGAAAGATGTTTTTCGGTTTGTTTAATTTAATGTCTTACCATAAACTGGAAATGCCGATAAATTGGTTAAAAAAATTATGAAGCGTTAAATGAATTAGTGATTGATACTTATTCTCATCCTGTAGTTATCCAGAAAGTTTTTCCTTCGCAAGGAGAGATTCCCTCCACCCCCCTCTGCAAATAACTCCAACTCTGACTGTCTATGTACCTGTTCTGTCCCAATTCTGTGTGCACGTTTCAGGATGTTGGGACATAGGTCGTTTTCACCCGTGATCGATATGAAATTGATGAAATAACAATCTATTTGAAAAAAGCTGAACAAAGCATTATCTTCTTTATGCTCGTGACTGAAGTTTCTGATTCTGAGGAAATGATACTTTAGAGTAAAGATTTTTTTTTTTTAATATGACAATGACAAAACCACTTTGTACATCTAAATATTTTAAAGTTATTTTGCATTTCAGAAAACAAAGTTTTGTAACTTTTTCAGCTATCCACAATAATAGTTTGCATTTACACTAACATTTATAGTAACCAATCATCCTGTTAAGCAATAAGTTACCATCTTGAGTCAAAGCTAAGGCAGACCCACGTCCAATATACCGATAGTCCAGTTATCATATCCAGAGAGACTGCAGATTCGTATTCTTTTTATGGACTCATCAGCCTGGAATAATGTATAATCAAGCTGGAGGCTGATTTTGTCTCATTTGAGCTCAGAATGCAAACAAGATGGTAGGTAAAGTAAATTTATCCCACCAGCGAGAGTCCGCAGCTACAGTAGTGTGGTAGGTTATATTGTTTTACCATTCTAAATATTTTGAGTATCACGCTTTCAAATTTTTCTTTGCATTTATCCCTGGAAATTTTTAAAATTTAATGTTACTCTTAGTTACATTTAAATTGAAAGATTCTTAAGGATAAACCTAAATCAGTATTTTTACAGCATTTTTTTAATTTTATTTATTTATTTATTTATTTTATTATTTTTTTAATTCAAGAATATTTATAACGCTTAACTTAATGCACCAAAAAAGCAACCCATTTGTATAATTTGTCTTATTTGTTTATTTTCGGTTACTTACCTTTTTTTTATTTCTTTCATTTATTTTAAACCAATTAAAGATGAATATATAAGAGCCTATATTTGTAATTTTAGATGGGGGCTAAAAATATTTCTAAGTTTCGAAGAAAAAACTTTTATTTTCCTCTCCTTCTGTTTACAAAGTAATAAAAGAAAGTTAGATCGGTGAAAATTTTCTGTTTTATAATTCGACAGATTCTAACTATTTCCAGAGAGTTCAAATTTTCGCTCTCTTCAGAAGACAGATGGAAATTTGTTGGTACGATTCTAAAAGCAAAACCAATTCAGTTTAAAATCAGAAAATTTTAAAGTAATGATAAAGTTTTAGTAACGGCAATTTATTAATGGCTTATATTGAAACATTTTCATTTTGAATGTTTATGTTTAAGCTATATTAAAAAAACTAACGGTACCAATCTCTAGAGGTTGGCTCGAGTCCCCCTCCCCCCTTCCGTTATGGGCTTCTATGGGCTAATATAATTTTCGTTATCTCAGGGTCATAAGTTTAATTGAAAAAATACGAGCATTAAAATATCATATGAAACAGCTTTCAGTTCCAGGAGAACGAAAGCGGTTTTTCACAGATGAACTAGTTAACTCTATTCGAACATATTCACAAACAAGAAACCCTGACTTTGCCAATAATATTACGAGATGAGAAGATTGGGCGCCGCAGAATGGGCGCCACATATTGGGCGCCGGAAACTTTGGGCGCCGAGCATTTTGGGCGCCGGGAACTTTGGGCGCCGAGCACTTTGGGCGCCGGGAACATTGTGCCAAATATTCCCGGGGTCAAAATGCTCGGCGCCCAAAGTTCCCGGCGCCCAATATGTTCCCGGCGGCGAATTTTGAAACGTTCTCAATGCTTGCGTTCGACGAGTTCAACCGGTAGCTACCGGTTAACCGATAACGTGACATCTAGTGATCACGTGCTTCAATCAACTAATCAACAAATAAATGCGGTAACCGGTAGATGATAGAACGCAGCGGTTAGCAACCGGTTACTCAGTGGTCGACCGGTTAGGATCGTCGAACAAAACCAATTACAGTACATTGGCGAAACGAGAAATAAAAACGAGCGCGTTCTTTTAAACAGTATGGTAACCTGGATACATTAAAGCAACCCCGAGTAAAATGTAAACAGAGCCGCCCCTTTAAATTGTGAGGTAGAAATTGCAATGCGAAATATTGCTGTTTAAGTTTTAGTTCGTTTTAATTTTACGATTTACTGTTTTTTGTGTTGTGAAATATTTCCGTTTTCGTAGGGTTTCTTCTGAATCTTAATTTACTGAAATACGATCTGTGTGTGCTTCTCTTATGTTGTTGATATTTTAATTTATTGGTTTTCTCAATGAACAATGGTTGAACAATGTTGAAGATTTTGGTTAGTTCATCAAGTTTTTTAACGATAAAGGTAAAAATGTCGTGAGAAAATCTGTAAAAAATACTACCATTTAATGATCTAAGAAATACATTTTATCTCAGGAAAGAATATAATCCTTTTCATTTAATTTGTAATTTCACCTTCATATCTGTCTCAGTTTTTAGTTTTATAAAAAACAAAAGGGGGGAAGGGATGGGTGGGAAGATATTAAGTCACTGCTCCTGTGCTCTGTGGGGCTCGTGAGAATTTGAGGGACAAGGGTCAGGCTGGTACCACGGTACTTGGAAATTTCTCACAGCCACACCACCATGCTCAGTTTTTAGAATGAAGCTAAACTAATCATTTCCTGCCCATTAAGCACATGTCACGATAATAAAAAGAGCAGCTCTAAAGCATTTGACCTTATTTGTCATTTAAATTTTTAACAACGAGCGTACATTTCAAGCACAGAGGGATGTTTTTAATACCGTCAGCTTCTGTGAGTCCGGGCCTATGCATTTGCCTCCTCTGCCCCCCTTGTCGTCGGCCCTGCCAATGAGTGATGAAGTAAAAATATTTACGAAAAATGCCATGTTATTTAAAAAGAAAAATAGTGTTTAATAACAAATAATTTTATTAAAATGAAATGTAAACTAAGTAAGCAAACATTTAAGCAGTAAGTGACGCCCCTAAACCAGTGCAAAAGAATTTACCATAGCTATTCAATAAAAAAAATTAAACTTAATTTTCTAAAAGGAGCCTAAAAAAAGTATTTAAAAAAATTATGAACATATCGCAGTAACAATGATTGCTTCTGAATTGATTACTTTATTGACAAATACTTAAATGGATTAATAATAACCTACCATAAATAACAAGCACATATTATATGCATAACACTTCTTTTTTTTTTTTTTTTTTTGAAAGAAGCTTACTTTCAGTATTTTTTTCCTTACAGTGGTTTGCTTTCTGATTGGAATTAAATGGGGAAATTTACTTTTGTTTTGTTGCAAAATAAGCTTCGAATTATCCGGCATACCGGAAAATTCGAATTTCCTGGCATGCTGGTCAACGACCTTGCTTGTTTTCTGCATGCCGGATAATGCGGGGTAATACGGTAATTATACAACCTTTGCACACTCCCCCCCCCCCCCCCATTTCCTGGAAAAAATTGAAATGACACGTTTGGCTACCACCAACTACTCGCAATCAGCAGTCAAAGAAATGCATTTTGAAACAGCATGTATTATCTATCATGTTAAAATCTGTTCTGCGTCTCTTTCAATGCGAGTTTATTGCGAATGTTTACAGCGAGATGAATTTTCCAAACATAACAACAATACAGACGTAAATTAAGATTCAGAAGAACGAAATGGGAAGATTGGGCGCCGACTATTGGGCGCCGCGAACATTGGGCGCCGCGAACATTGGGCGCCGGGAACTTTGGGCGCCGAGCATTTTGGGCGCCTGGAACTTTGGGCGCCGGGAACTTTGGGCGCCGAGCGTTTTGGGCGCCGGGAACTTTGGGCGCCGAGCATTTTGAGCGCCGGGAACTTTGGGCGCCGAGAACTTTGCGCGCCGAGCATTTTAGGCGCCGGGAACTTTGAGCGCCGGCAAGCAAATTTTGAAACCCTCTCAATTACAGTGCATTGGCGAAATTCGGAAGCTGCCAAAATGGTTGGCGAGAATTTCGCAGTGCTGCTCTTTGCGGAGCGCAATGCTGCTTATGCTCTGCTCAAGTGCCTCTGCTTGCAACCTGTGTTTGAAAACAAAGTTCATTGTAATAGTCGCGATTGTCATAAAGTTCTGTATTTTTAAAACTCTGACCAATATTCTTGGTCTAATTAAACAATTATTTGAACGCAATATGTATCAAGTTTTTAAATGTTGCAAATCGTGTATGGATATTACGCTAGTTAAATTTTGTATTGAGTCTTATAAATTTTGTTTACAAATGCTCCTTGTGCAGTCGTGAAAACTTAGCTTCATCTTCATACGTTATGGCTTTCATATTTTAACTCGTATTATATTTAAAATCCTTGAAACTTATGTAAAATACTAATATAATGTAAAAAATATATGAATTTTTTAGGATATATTTGACATTTCTTTTAATTCAGTATTGATTCAATGTATTTTAATTCGTAAATATACTTCAGTTTGATTCTTCTGTGTGTTGAAGTTACGCATAATTCAAATTGCAGACGATATTCCTTTTATATTTTCCGAAAAATATTAAAATGCATTTTACTTATGAGTTAAAAACTAGTTGGGTTGTGGAACAGTCAAAAAATATTAAGAATTTTTCCTACCTTTCCTGCAATCCTACTGGTGATTAAAAAGTTAATGTTGGAAATAAAGAATGATAACGGAATATCATATCAATTTATTTTAAATACTAATAAAATTTTGGTTGTGTTTCTTTAAAAAAAAAATTATATTGTCCCCTCAAAGCAACAGTAAGATATCTTAGTGTTATATCTGTGATAAGGTATGTTACTGTTGCTCTGAAGCTATGATGTATTTTGGTTTTGCATTAAAAAAATCCGAGTTTAGACCAAAATATCTAGGACAGCATCAAGACAAGTAAAAAAAAAAAATTCTAAAGATGGAATGGCAGATCTACCATGTTGCAATTGTAAGGGGCTCCCAGGACCATAAGGCTATAAAAATGATTCAAAACTGCAGCCTTTTTTTTAATTTTTTTTACTTAGTTCTATGATAGAAAAAGACTTAATAAACTTTTTAGAACTATCAACATTTTGAAATTTACCAAACTAAACAATGAGATGGGCTGGTCATTTCTCAAGAATAGAAAATGACAGAGCTGCGTTGACGGTCTTTAGTGTGGTCCCATTTGGACAGGGACCAATGGGTAGACCAAAAACAAGATAGGTCGCCTGTGTGGACTCTGATTTTGATTTCATTAAAATAAAAAACTGGAGGTCAACGACAAAGAGGAGGACAGCCTGGCGGGATCTCCTGAAAAAGGCCAAGGCTCGCAATGGGCTATCCCGCCAATTATGATCATAATTACAGACAAAGGGATCCCCAAAAATATAATTCAATGGTCCTCTTAAACCCATAAATCAGCCACTGAAAACTAATCTTCTGGTAACTCTGAAGTAACTTGAAGTGAATATTTTCCAAATACTTGAACTACCTATAATCTGTGAAAAGGTAATTGTTTCTTATTCACAGTAATTATTACAATTGGCTAAAATCACATTGGTTTGCTCAAGACATGAATAAGTACAGAAATTCTTAATTTCTTAGTATTCCTGAACTGCTAATACTTCGTATAAGCAGGCTTGTCATTTCGAATTTTTCCAGGGTTTGAGGGGTGGGAGAGGGTGTTTACTCAATGCAAATTTTATTGGAGGAACTACAACCCCTTATATGTAACATTAATTTCTCAAAGCTAGGGGTGAGGCAATTGACCCTCCTAAATGATAGGCCTGCTTATAGGAAGTTTAAATTTCGACGGGGTCAACAAGAGGCCATGTTTGCCTGGTGTAAACCTAACCGGTAGCTCTGTAATGCTGTGATTAGAATTTGCGTAGCCTTCACAATATTCCCAGGTTAGGTTTGCCCCAACTATAGTAGGCCTAGCTTGGAATCTAAGTGATATATTTATGGAGGGCTGGCAAGCCCTAGCTGACAAGGGGTCTACAATGACTCCCAAAGGTCCCGGAATTTAAATAGTAAAAATTCATGCCATTTAAATTGAAATGTTTCTTATTTCAAAATTTTATATCATTGGCAACCTAATTATAATTGAATCAAATTTATTATTTTTGAAAAAGGGCATAATGAGTTGTCAAAATTTTCAACTTAAAATGTACACTTTTTGTATAAGACATAGAAAAATAAGAATATTTTTGTACAAAAAAGATTCTTGGGCTCACAAAGGCCTGTTGAGTCAATGAAGTTTCAATGCCATCAGAATATAAATATGCAAGACCTATATAAATTTAATAAATAAAATTGGATTGTATTTTTCTACAAACTAAAGCTTTTGTAATCAAGGATTGTAGTGAGGTGATAGTGTTTCTAATGTTATCCTTATGCATAAAATTTAGGCCTCTTTTCAGAATTTTGCTACATAATACTATATATCGTGCATAAAGACTTGGACACATCCAAATGGTATCGAGAATATTAGATGTGTCCCCTTTCAAAACTAAACATAAAAAAACAAGGTATTTCTAAAAATTAATCGATTGATGGTTGTTTCAATTTCAAATTTTTACTGATGAGTTTAGCACTAGTAAAATTCAGTGCACCTTCAAACATTTATGCTGCAGTGGGCAGGTAATTGGCAGTATCTGCAGAAAGTAGTTTCCGAGATATTTGAAGCAACTTGTTTTGTATTCAATACTAACAATAGGGAAATGTTGGAATAAGACGTTTTTTTTGCACTTTTTCTCAGCATGAAACAAATAAGCAAGCTTGTAAATTAAAGCTAATCTACAATAGGTGACAAAAATACAAAAACATTAAAAATCTTCAGATGCTACCCATAACTTGCCCACGGCAGTATACTTCTCCTTTGGGAGTTCATTGAAAAGGGAAAGTTAATGGTCTTTTGTTAAGTTGAAACTGCCATGGAAGTAACACAGGTAATACAGCATCAAGAACACTTCCCTTTTGCAAACTCTCCATAAAAAAGTCATTTATTTTGCAAAAGTGTGTTGTAACGAGACTTTTGTTTTGGGAAAAGTTTTACCAAACGTATATCCAGTGAAATTTAAATGATGAATAAAATTCTATATCATTCATATATTCTAAAATGATAGATAATTTAATTGAGGAAGTTGCGCTTTAAGTGCTCCTCCTCATGAGCAAATGTAAAAAATGACATTTATTAAATTAAAAAAAAACCAGTTGGTACTATACCCTAGCAAAATCAAAAGAATAGATGAGTGTACTCATGCATGCACATTCAAATGTATGCACCTATTAAATTAATATTTTTTGACACCTTTAAAATGTTTTACAAAAGTCTGGTACTTTCAAATTCAAAAATTTTGTATGTGATAGGTATTTTAACATCTGTAAGTCAATTATACAACATTTGCTGCAAACTCCTTTGATAGGGAACATTTTAATACAATTAAGATTTTGGTGCAATCTGCAAATTGTTATCGATTATCAGTTCATTCAGGCAAAATTAACAAGGCCAAAAAAAAAACTTTTTTAGAGCTCTGAATATATTATTATCATTAGCATACAAATGAACTCACACCTATTAGACTATAATGATTTAGTACAGTTAAGGAGTGACACAAGCTCGGAGCATAAAACAATCGACATGGAACAGTTTACAGTTCCTGGGGCCAAAGACTACTGATTGCGAGTAGTTGGTGGTAGCCAAACGTGTCATTTCAATTTTTTCTAGGAAATGGGGGGGGGGGGGAGTGTGCAAAGGCTGACACTGGTCGCTCAAATTCTCACGAGCCCCACAGAGCCTAGGAGCAGTGACTCAACATCTTCCCACCCATCCTTTCCCCTTTTTATTTTTTTTTTCATAAAACTAAAAACTGAGACATATGAAGGTGAAATTACAAATTAAATGAAAAGGATTATATTCTTTCCTGAGATAAAATGTATTTCTTAGATCATTAAATGGTAGTATTTTTTACAGATTTTCTCACGACATTTTTACCTTTATCGTTAAAAAACTTGATGAACTAACCAAAATCTTCAACATTGTTCAACCATTGTTCATTGAGAAAACCAATAAATTAAAATATCAACAACATAAGAGAAGCACACACAGATCGTATTTCAGTAAATTAAGATTCAGAAGAAACCCTACGAAAACGGAAATATTTCACAACACAAAAAACAGTAAATCGTAAAATTAAAACGAACTAAAACTTAAACAGCAATATTTCGCATTGCAATTTCTACCTCACAATTTAAAGGGGCGGCTCTGTTTACATTTTACTCGGGGTTGCTTTAATGTATCCAGGTTACCATGCTCTTTAATAGAACGCGCTCGTTTTTATTTCTCATTTCGCCAATGTACTGTAATTGGTTTTGTTTGGCTCTTACTATTTTACAAAAGTCAGAGAAAATCTATAATATCAGAGAAATATATGCACAGAGAATATTGTATTTTTTGCATAACAACAATAACTGGTTTGAAATTAATGAAAAACAATATAATACTCGAATTTCAGGTAAACAATATAAAGTTATAAAACCAAATAAAACGATTATTAAAAAGCAATTCTTTTACTTGGCACCGCGGCTGTTTAATGAACTAACGGAAGATGTTAGGAATGAGAAGAACTTTAAAAAATATAAACAAGGGGTCAATGAATATATACAAAATAATGACATTCTATCAATAATTAACTTTTAGCTGATAAAATATACTGACTTGCCAAGGGGGGGGGGGATTTTGTATTGTAATTTTTATACCATTGAATGTTTCAATGCGAGCTATTGTGTTTTTTTTTCTGGAGTCAAACAGTCCAATAATTGTTCTGTGTAAAATTTTTACTACTTGTGTAAAATTAATTTGTAAATATTTCTGTTAATACATATTTGTGTTTGTACTCCATACTAAACCAATTAAAAAACACTGCGGACAGTGCCTTTGGCGCTCTTTAGTGTTGAATTTAATACTAACTTGTGTTGAACTATAGTCAAGATTTTCTTAATGTTTTGTTATGAAGTTTGTAATTTATGTTTTATAATTTGTAAGTTTTTTAACTTTACTTTTTTAATTTTGTTTACTGTTATGTATGTGTATTTTGTTTGTTAATAAATTTTATCTTATCTTATCTTTTTATATCCTAACCGGTCAACCACTGAGTAACCGGTTGCTAACCGCTGCGTTCTATCAACCGGTTACCGTATTAATATGTTGATTAGTTGATTGAAGCACGTGATCATTAGATGTCACGTGATCGATTAACCGGTAGCTACCAGTTGAGTTCGTCGAACGTAAGCATTCCTTGCGTTCGACGAACCTCACCGGTCGACCGGTTACTAACAGCAGCGTTCTATGATCAACCGGTTACACTCTAAGCAGTTGATTGGAGCACGTGATCATTAGCTGTCACGTGATTAACTAACCGGTAGCTACCGTAACGTAAGCATTAAGAGCGGTTCAAAATTCGCCGCCGGGAACATTGGGCGCTTAGCATTTTAGGCCCCAGGAATACTGGGCACAATATGCTCGGCGCCCAAAGTTCCCGGCGCCCAAAGTGCTCGGCGCCCAAAGTTCTCGGCGCCCAAAATGCTCGGCGCCCAAAGCTCCCGGCGCCCAAAATGCTCGGCGCCCAAAGTTCCCAGCGCCCAAAGTGCTCGGCGCCCAAAGTTCCCGGCGCCCAAAATGCTCGGCGCCCAAAGTTCCCGGCGCTCAAAGTACTCGGCGCCCAATATGCGGCGCCCAATCTTCCTAGACCGTCAGAAGAAACCCTACAAAACCGGAAATATTTCACAACACAAAAAGCAGTAAATCGTGAAATTAAAACGAACTAAAACTAAACAGCAATATTTTGCTCCAAGTAGCATTGAATCTTGGCGCAATATTGTACTTGGTTGGTTTAATGTTGGCGTACGATTTGCACCCAATATTGGCTGAAGCTCGTAGGGGATACATTTTGACAATATCGGCCAATATTGCTATTGCAATCTTGAGCCATTATTGCATGCCGATCTAAGGCCAATATTGGCGTTACGTTGGCTAAATAGTGGCTCACAATATTGGCAGAAGCACGGAGGGGATACATTTTGACAATATTGGCCAATATTGCAATCACACTCTTGAGCCATTATTGCATGCCGATTTTAAGCCAATATTGGTTAAATAGTGGCTTCCATTATTGGTATTGTTATATACACTGCTGGCTACACGAAATGCGACATCAAGAAGGTGCAGTCAGAATGATACAAAATTTCACACTTGATGGCAACATTGATTACAAAATGAAAATAAAATGAACATTTATTACTGGAAAAATCGCAAATGAATGGAGGTTTAAGTACACTGTTGAGCTAACTCTAGCATGAATGTACAACATGTTACAGTCGAGCATTGAGGTATAGCAGCCTCATATGATGTTCTAGGTCAATTCCTATCAGTTAATGTAAAGCACAACTAATTCAATCAAAGTCATAGATTGTCCAATTTACCGTCAAGTCATTCCAGATATGCTCAATTTGTGACAAATCATGACATCACGCAAATGGTTTCACTAATGCTGCGGAATTGAAGGGAAATGCCTAGCTACCAATTCTGACTCCTGTACCATACAATTAGTCGTAATCCGACTCCCCAGCTGTGGCAGAAATTCATTACTTCCATTTTTTTTTTTTTTTTTTTTTTGTTTTACTTCATAAGTTAATTTATTATATTTTCCCTATTCAGATTAAAAATGTACATTATGAAAAATTGTTTGAATAATTTAGTTCTATGATTTTCTTTCTCCATGCATGTACAAAGAAATGCTAGAGAAAATTTTAGGGCCTCCAACTCCGACTCCTGCACCCCCAAAATTAGTCGTACTCCCACTCTGCAGCTTCGGCAGAAATTCCTTATTTTCATCCCTTTTGTCTTACTTTATTGAGTACCGGTACTGGCACGACTTTGCCAGTAGTAGAAAAATAAAAGGTGGTTTGGTTTGCCTGTATATTTACAAATAATGGATGATGAATTTCTTGCCAATTTGCTGTGTTCATTTGCTCTCAAATGTTACGGTTCTATGTTATAATAAATTGGAAATTTATTTGTCCAGGTTATGATAATTTCCTTGATAAAATATTCTTAACATTGGAATAGTAAAAGAACAAAATGGAATTTTCGAAAAATTTCTTCGAGGTGCTCACCCCTATGCTACAAACTAATTCTGCGCCAAATTTCATAAAAATCAGCCGAGCGGTCTAGGCGCTATGCGCGTAACAGACGTACAGAGATCCAGAGACAGACACAGACTTTCATCTTTATTATTAGTAAAAGATTATTTTTTCCCCTATTCAGGTCAAAAATTTTACAAAATGAAAAAGTTTAAATTACTAATTCAATGGCTTTCTTTCTCCATGCTTGTACACAGAATTTTTTGAAAAATTTTTAGGTCCTCTGACTCATGTATCCCAAAACTAATTGTACTCCGACACCAGTACGTAGTGTTTTCAACCCTAATACTACCCTAATATTAATATCTGTACCTCAGGTCAGAACAACGTAAGTCATATAATTGTAACTTTAGAGGCGAGAGGAAAAACTTTTGTCTGCCGCATGCAAAAGATTGAACATGCACTCAACACAGACACAAATGCCTACATACACACACACGAACTCCTACACACACAGCACTGCATACACAACACGCACACACATACATACACATATACACGCACCCACATACATGCGCCTACACAAACACACACGCGCATTCATACACACACACGCTCGTGATTGCGAAAAACATAATTTGAATTCAAGATGCCAAAAATTCAAATTAATATAATTTTTTTTAGAATTGCATTCACATGGGTCGATGTGGAATGAATAGGATTCTACGTACAATATAATAATGAACAAATTGAAAATCACAATTTTTGGACTTACATCCGTCTGGCTCTGAGGTACAGGTGTTATGGAAGAGGTATGGAAAGTGTTCATATATGCAGGAAGATGTTATATTCACAAGTACCCCATCTTGTCTACCTTACAGCTGACTTTCAAAAGAAGTTGATTCAATTTAAAAAGTTATGTCATAAATTCACTTGCATGTTCATATAATGGTTTGCAACAGCTAAGTTTAGCTCCATAATTGGTTTAAAATATGTTTTTACAAGGAAAGGACATATTGGTAAAATTATATACAACACCCACTAAAACAAAGATTATGTCACCAAGAGGTAGGACTGGTACTGTCATATTTTGAGAATTTTAAATATTTTTTGCTTGAGGTTATCTTAGTAAAACATGTCATGTACACATGTGACCCGTGTTCAAATGTGCCCCTTTTTCCCCTACATAGTCATAAAAAATGCAAATTAATATCTAAAATACATCATTAAGAGTTGTGCTAAAAATGTTTATTTTTTAAAAAAGAAATTAATAAACTCATAATTAAAAAATCAATTTTAAGAAATCTTACTGTGTTCAAAAAATTCAGGTAGAGTCTTAAAAAATGCAAATTATTATCTTAACTACTAAAGGCAAAACTTGATGAAGGAAACATGAAAAGTTATTACATCATCCCATTTAATTGAAAATTTTCCATCAAACCCCACTTCATACCGGATAATCCCCACATATATACCGGATAACCCCCATATTAATATCAGATTAACTACTGGATGTCCTGCAAAAATCTGTCAGATATCCCGTATGGTGTGGGCTGGCTGGATCAGATACCGGATTGTTAAAAAAAAATAGCCGGAAACCGAATAGTTCCCAAATAATTGGTGCAACATTGTTAACATATTCGCAAAGTAATGACATGAACAGCAAGTACTCCAAATTGAATAACAATGTTTATTTTAAATATAAAAACTATAGCAAATGTTCCAATCATGCTTTACTCAGGTAAAGAACTATTCGTTAAAAAAATAACATAAACTATAATAAAAGAACAGAATAAAAAAAATACTATGAAATCGTAATAAAAATTGGTAGAGGGAATACATTTCTAGGTTTTTCAAAGTAATGATGCTTGGGTTCAAATCTTCATTTCTTCTTTTCTAAATGCAATAAATTCTCTTCAAATGGGAAAAACTTGTTTTTTTTTTTTTTTTTTCTTTTTCTTGAATTAAAATATATCCATCACCAACTGAACTATTACAATTGTAAATGCCTCAGTGACTTGTGGTTTTCTTCAATTACTTTGGCACCGGAACTCAAAGGATGAAAAGATTAACCAGCAAGTTAACCAATATGACAGATAATTTAATTTATTTAACCTGTCAATATCGACAAACCAGCTAGCGTTTAATGGTAAGATTTCACTAAAAGGTCTTTCTCATATCCTTCTTCATTCATTTGCACAGATGAATGGCTGAAAGGGATCCTTGTAACTGAGAAGCAAAAATTATGTACAGCTCTATTACAAAATGATTCAGAAACTCACTTTTAAATCATGATAAAGCAATAACATAGATTAATTTTAATTTTTTTTAACACTAAAAGCAAGACAAAATGATAATTATTTGCAAGCAGGATTAATACTGATTTATTAGCACTGCAAAATGAAAAGTTGTTTTTGAATCTTATGAAATTAAGAATTTCTCACTATTCTAGAACACCTGAAAAACTATTTTGCAAACATTTAATATAAAAATTATGTATCAAGCATCAGTCTACTTTTTATAAAATACTGTTTTATGTAAACAGTTTTACATTTCGCACATACGCACTATGAGAAATAATACGGCAAATAATCAAATTAAGATTATTGTTATTTTTTCCAGTAATTTGACAAGGATTCAGTAAAATGTAAACAATCATTTGGCGTCTATATGTACCGGTACTGTCGCCAATGTACCTTTAACCAAAACTACGAATTAATGTAAGAATTAGCCAAATTTACAGGCGAAATTTCAGCACGAACAACAATAAAACTAAAGGTATCACAGCATTTAAGATTTTTCTTTCACGCACTACATCAAGCAAATAAATAAACATCGAAAAGGATATCTTTACCGTATGTAAGGAGTATGCATGCTTTCGGCAATCGCTGATTAATCAATTCCTTGAAAATACTCCCTCATTAACCATATCCTATAAATCTTCATGCAGTACAAGGGACTTTTAACATCCCATAGACATTTTTTCTCGCTAATAAAGTCCATTATAAATTTCTTAGTCTTCTACTTCGGATTCAAGCAGTCAGCCATGTTGGATTTGCCCGTGCACTCAGATGCTTTCCTATTGGTCGAAAGACCAACTCTACCCAACTTTATTGCTCGGAAGCTATAATCTTGGACTAAATTCGCGTCGCGGGCGGACAATAGAAATGATGACGTCTCACTTGGCCGAAGCATCTGAGGTATATTGGACTAGTCCGGTATTGGAGGGAATCGGGTGAAAAGTTGCATCGGTGTGATAAGCGCTTAAAGGCGGACAATAGAAATGATGACGTCTCACTTGGCCGAAGCATCTGAGGTATATTGGACTAGTCCGGTATTGGAGGGAATCGGGTGAAAAGTTGCATCGGTGTGATAAGCGCTTTAAAGTGAGGAAGTGTCTGCTACTCCTCGATTTTTCTAGCAACCTTTGTAATAATTTGGCGTGGTTTCAGACGTCCTCGATATTTGGCGATCACGTTCGCGTTGATTTTCCAGCGATCAACAAGCAACAACTGCGCCTCGTGCTTTTCTATTTCTCAGCATACTTTTCTGTGTGAATAGTATTTTAATGATCTAATTATTTTAATTGTGGAGGAATGACTTTTGAAGTAGGGGGCGAAGTTTTCTTCATTTGAAAGCTTACAAAATAAATTACGGAAGAAGGGAATTTTGTTCATTTTTATGTGCAAGATTCTGCTAAATTGACAAGAGATGTTCATATTCGATCGTTACAAACATGGAAATGTCGAATTGGTGTAGTACAAATTAAACTACACTAATGTTTTTGGAGGGCGAGAGTGCCAAAAAAAAGGAAAGAAAACAAAAATGAAGGGAAATCTAAGTGACTATAAGTTTTATGTGTTGACCAGTACACCGAACTGACAGGTAAGAAATTTAATCTAACTTTCTTGCAAGTTGCTTCCTCTTTAAAAAGTAATACTACGTTGCATATATTAACTGTTTTATAAGGTTATAAATAAATACATTGATCAAAATGTGTCGCAATTCATTAATGACCTTAAGTTTGCCGATGATTGGTTTTACGAACAGTATTTAGTCATCAAAGAAGCTTTCTGGTGTTTTTGGGACCTCGATTTGGTGTATTTTTAATCAACGTAAATGCTGCTTTCTGTTTGATAATTCATTTATTGCATTAACTGCCATTTTTTATACTTAGAGTTCCTACAGCTCAACACCCAATTAAAATAGCTGTGGGTTATTATTTAATACTTAATGCCAAATTGCTTCATGTAATATCTTTGCAATAATATTTTTAAAGCTCTTTTACTGTTCTTGTTGCATTGTAATGTTGGTATTATATTCCTGGCTTCTTTTTTCTTTTCATGGCAATGCATATTGGTCCAGTTTTTGTGAGGCTACTTTTATCTAAAGATGGACAGCATCTTTTCGAGTGGATGTAAATAACAGCTAAATCATTGGTGATTTTGACCTGGAGGTTATGGCAACTATGACGTTGGGCGACTGAAATGATTTGACATGCATGAATGAACGGAAGGTACCCAAGGATAATTTGGTAAAGGCAAATTTTAATAATTAAATTTAAGTTGTGTTCCACAAAAGAACTAGATAACAGTGCCCCAAAAAACAGTATTGAAAACTTCAATTATTAAAGAATCTAATATTTATTTAAAAATTTATGCACCTAGTTAATCTATTACAAAATTGTTTCTCTCGACTTTGTGTGTCGTTAATATGATTTGATGCTGCTAAAATGATACAATGTATTTAATATTTCGCTATTGAGGTGAAATGACATTAGATGCACTTTCGAATCCATTGGTAGACCTGGAATCCTATTTTTTCAAGTATTAACCTTAAAGTGGCCACTACTGAAGCACTGGCCACAACTGGTGTGTTTAACTTATATGTCTGCGAGCACTCCAGGTTAAAATACATTGTGTGCAAAGTATATCCCCGCTTGATATTTGGTATTCTTGATTATTTTCTCTATGCACATAAGGCAGAAAAATGTCTTAATTCATATTAAATTATTATAATTTTACTCCTTTTGGATGCTATTCTATATTGTTCATCTGTAGAAACCTGGTGTAATAGATAACAGAAAAATAATAATTTGTTTATGAAAACAGTGAAAACTCATGCATTGCATACTATTCCATTATGAGCATTGTAATATTGTTGCATTTAAGATTAAAATTAAGTTGCTTTTTCCCCCCACAGTTAAAGAAGTATTTTGGGCGTGCTGCTTCAGAAACTGAATTCCTGACTGAATGGTACATGGTAGAGAGATTTGGCTTCATTTGCTGTCAGTCATTTCCTCTGCTTGTGCTTTTCAGTTTAGCCTCCTCCTGAAGAGTAACAACTGGATCAACAGAAGTATGGATGTCATGTTTCAAGGGTTTTCATCTGTAACAGGTAATCAAGTAGAAAATCATACAACTATAAACTTTAAAAGTCGACAAATGACACAAGCCTAGATGAGCTTTTTCCCATGTGTTCTAACTTTTGATTGTTTATTGATTTGTGTTCAAAAAAAGTAAAACAGAGTAAGATATTAAAAACAGCTTGTTAACCTATTAAAACTATTAAATAAATAATTTAATTAGAAATAGATGAGAAATAAAATGCAGTTGACTCTATTTAACGGCTTTCATGGGACCACAAAAAATCATACTTAAATAGAATGCTTCTAAAACTGCAGTGGAGTATCTGGTACTGTGAAAAGTCGTTCAATAGAATGTCGCTAAACAGAGAACCAACTGCAATTTGATATTTGAAAAAGTAGAAAAATCAACGCATTGTGTATTATTCCAGTATGATTATGATGCATGGTAATATTGGTGCATTTAAGTTTTAAATTTAAGTTGTTTTTTCCCCCGCAGTCCAAGAAGTATTTAGCATGTGTAGCTGCAGAAACTGAAAATTCCTGACTGAATGGCACATATTAGAGAGATTTGGCTTCATTTGCTGTTATTTAATCTGCTTATGCTTTTCAATTTAGTCTGAGCCTGAAGAGTAATAACTGATTCAACAGAAGTATGAATGTGTGTGATATTTCAAGAGTTTTAATCTGTAATAAGTAATCAAGAAGGAAATTATCCAACTTTAAAATCATCATATAACAAGTGTATATGATTTTTTTCCTTATGTTCTAATTTTTTATTATTCATTGATTTGTGTTATGCAGTTGACTCTTAACTCTAATATTTCTTTATCTCATAGATTTCATTGGGTCCCTAACTCTTGAGAAGGCTGTGGTTGCTTCCTGTAACTCAAAGGCTACTGCCGGTTTTTCAGGACTTTGAGTACAGCAATTGAGAGTTAACTGTACTATGTAGTATTTTGTCTACACATCCGAGGAGTGTTTGCAAAAGCTAACTGTGTTAGCTTTTGCTAAATGAGCTGTTAGCGAAAGATAACAGCTCAGGTTCACTGATCCCTTGAATTTACAGTGATTGGCATAGCTAACCTAAATTAATTTTTACTGTATTTTTTAGTTAAGCAGTTTTTATACCTTCTGAAACCTCTTTACACATCTCTGAAGAAAAAGTGTTAAGCAATTTTACTCCATATAGAGATGTTCAGAGCTTCTTTAGATCACCTGTTTCTTTCATATTTTGATATCTCTTACCCCATCTTTGTTAATAGTACCCATACTTATTGTAAAATAGTTTAAATGAAAATTAAGAAAGTAAATTTTTAAATTCCGTGGAAGACTATGTAGGAGTATATTCTTGAAGATTTAAAGCTTGGATCCTCCTTTTTCTAGATCTTTGCCTAGAAGCTTGTTCAGACATCTTTAAAGGCATCCTACGTAGAACATTGAAGGAACAGTGTGAAGCAAGATAATGGTAGAACTTACGAGACATGGGGGCAAAATATTGAAAGTATTTTGTGTAATTTGTCTGCTTAGCATTAAAGAAGGGTGGAAGTTTCTGAAGACATAACATGCCTCATAACAATTCATTTAAGAGGAATTGGTTAATTTTTAAAAGGTTTTTACCATATTGTTTGCAGGCTTGCCCCATTTCCCTTGAATTAGGATCTTTTGATCAAATCCAATTTGTTACACAGTTATATTTCTGTTTAATTCATGAAGAAATAAAGATTTGATAATTTGAATTGGTACCCACTATGCTTATATTTTTGGAAGCTATAAATAAAGTTCTTGTATCAAATCTATGTGTCTGTATATTTAATTTTTTATAAGTTTTCTGCAACTTCTCAAATTAGCTACTATGTGTTTTTTAACAGCTACATCTAGCCGTTTCATATAAATCTTACAAGTGTGGTGAAAAAAAAAACATTTTAATCATTTGAAGTTTGGCTGCTAATATTGCAAATAAGTGTGGGTTCAGTTATGTTAGGACAAATGAGGAGTAAAAGAAATTGTCTCAGACATGCACTGCTCATGGATCCTTCAAGTGTGCATATTAGAGAGGATATGCCTTTCCTTTTCAAATTAATACATGATTTATAATTATTTAGCTGATAGCCCTCACACATTTTCACTTGTTTTAGTTTTAGCCATGATTTCTTAGGTTTCAAAATTTTGTTTCTTTCCTCTCTTTTTCAAGATTCTGTCTTTTTTTCAAGTATTTGCAGCTTAGCACATTCTGGCCAAGAGACCCCACGGAAATACAAAGACCACACATAAACTTTGATTTCACAATTTTACTTGAAAACGTATAAATTGTTATAACTTGCGGAAAAAAAACCCCTGGCATTCATTTGAATTTTGACGTCTTGAATTCAAATTATGTTTTTCGAAATCAGAGATTGCGATAGGATCCTATTCGTTGAGTTTCTTGTTTCTATAAATAGAATGGAAATAGAGGACAAATTCACACTCACATATCATGACTAGTGATTTTGGCATATTCTTAAAAAAAAAAAAAAAAAAAAAAAAAAAAAAAAAAAACTAGTAATTAGGAGGAGGTAATAAAAAGATATATGGCCAATTTGCACTCGTGCACTTATCATAAAGATTATACTTACAGCGTATAACCATGATACCTTTATCCTTATTAGTATTAAGTTTTTCCTGAAAATACGTGATTTTACACAAAAAAAAACTTTGCAAAAGCTATTTTGAGGTAAGCCTTGAATGAATGCAGACGATTTGTAACGATGACGACAAAAATTAATTTCTCTAAATAAATATTTAAAACATAAAATTTTAATAATTCCCTCATTATTTGGGGTTTGAGACTTGTTTTCTCCTATTATGGGAAAAAAAAAGGAAAATAAATTTTTTGATTAATTTTGTATTTAATGACTCAAGAATCTCAACGAAATATCAATTTTCCCTGATGTGGAGTTGAGATATGCCCATTAATTAGCATATAGGTCAATTAAATTTATTTTACCGATTAATCCGTGAAAAGATGATTATTGACGTTTTTTTTTCCTACCCTAACCTAAACTCCAAATTCAGCCTACGGAATCTGCTTTTCCCACTTTTGTAATGCGCTAAGGCAATTGTTCCTAACTATGACATGAACAGAAATATCGTACTTTTTTTTCTTTCTAGGAATAAATGGTTTTGAGGTTTTTTTTTTTGGACCAACGTTTTAGGAGGGGTTTTATCACCAACCCTAATCTACGCTACGCTGGCTGGGAGTTGCCGCCCCCCCCCCAAGGATGAATTAATTTCACTATTTTAATTATTACTTTTTAATTGACCTTTCTTTTGTATTTTTTACGTAATTAATTAAAAAGAACACAAAACACACACAGCATATTTGCTTGCTAAAGAAAGATTACTGGAGTCAGAGACCCAGAGTTGAAGAATACATTTAACTCGCCGGTTTCGAATTCAAGGGACCGTATTATCGCGATTCGTCCACTAATTCTTTTTTGATGGAATCAACAATCAACATTTTTTTTTTTTAATTTGTAGGCGCACCTAAAAGAGTCATTTTGATCCAGGAACCTATTTGCGAAATAATAGATTTCTTTTTCAGCTTATAAAAAATGCAAAATGAAAGAAATCATATGGTAGTTTCTTGGAAAAACCATGATTTTTAATGGAAACGGCATGTAGTATCAATATGTTATCTCAACTGTATCATGGTTTTAAGAACAAATCAGCAATTGTTTTGAAATTCACACAGAAATAGTTTCAGAATTCTTCAGTAAAACGTATGAAGTTATGATTTTCTTTATAAATTAATTTAAAAAACTCAAGTGAGGTATGGGTTTATTTAATAACTTTGTCCTTGTGTTATAATTTTTATGGCAATGTTCCTGAGTAAAACTGCTCATTGTCTTGCATCTCGGTGACATTATATTGGGTTTAGTATTTAGTTTGAATGGTTTGAAACGTTAAAGATATTTTCCGTCCACATTAAAAGTATATTAGTGCATAATATTCACATGTACTTCGAAGTAGATTCATTGATCTAAAGGAGAAATAAAAAACATGCATATTTAAAAATTCATTCATTAAAACTTCGTTATAAAACATCGAAGGGGGGGGGGCTATTCAATTTTCCGTATCCCCTCAAAATGATTTTTCTGTATCCACCCCTGCTGGCTGGTCGTCGTATTCGTATTAGTTAATCAGCACAAAGTATTTTTTTTTATCTGGGACAATTGCAAACTGCATTGTTCACAATTATCACAAAAAGGCCATATAGTCGTGTAAGGGGGGGGGTGTCAGGCCCGTTATTTGGACAGTTTGATCTTAAAGGTGGGTAGTCTATTGAAAAAACAAAAGATCTTGAAGGAAAATTCAAGGTCTGGCGGCCCTGTATTGGTGGGCCCAATTTTTTTCTTAACCAGGGGCTCTGTTTTTTATATTACTTTGAATTGAGTAGACCCGGATCTATAACTTTTGTGCCCAGAAATCTGTAGGGCCCTTCCCCTAGTAGTATGTTTGTGACGTAATTAAGTCTTTGTGTAGTTTTTGTATTTTTTTTTTCAATTTTTTCCCCAATTTCTTGGGACGTTGGGCCCCCTGCAACGTGGGGTCTGCAGGTACGCAAATCCAGGCCTGGAACCGAGGACACTCATGCTCCCCTCCTCCATTGTGCATATATATATATACAGTAGGGGATTCATAACTATATCGTCCAAGCAAATAAGCTGTCTGTGTGCAGATCAGAAACAAGGTTACAAAGCAAGATTCATGCTTTAAACATATTACGTTTACGTAATGCTGACGCGCGATATGCATACAAAGTCAGAAACTGAAACAGGCAGTGACGGATTTCTCTCCTGAAGAAATACTAGAAATGATGCTGAACAAAAAAAAAAGTCAACAGTTTCGGAATAGCGTCAACCTTTTGCCAATCTTCACTAAGATAAAGTGAAGCAGTCGACATTAGTCCAAAAATTTTCTTATGAGGGGGAGGGCGCAGTCGACATCTCCTGATCCCCAAAAGTGACGATCTTGGAATGAAGACAACAGTTTAATAGTATCAATAAGAGTGCCTTAAATCTTTATTTCTCATGAGCGATGTCCTAACTTCATTAAACCTCGGAGAATATTGATATATCATATTGATCCCTGAAAATGGGCGCCCATATACAAAATTTTAATAGGATTGGGCTCAGATATTTTCCCCGTGGAAACCGATTTCTTTACAGATTAAAGTTATTAAAATTTTACATTTTTAATAACTTATTCATTAGTTGTTAGAGAAATGTTAATACATTTTTGCAAAGAAAAAGTATTAAAATCAAGGAAGTTCTGATTTTCGAGTGTGCCCACCTAGGAAGGGGAGGGGGTCATGGCGTAGATTGCGCCATTAAAAATTTTAGGGGGTGTTTTGAGGGGTATTTTTCTCATTTGGGAGCGCAATATTGAGAGGGTGCGCCCTTGCCATTAGGAGGACACCTCTGTGATTTCTAGGGGCGTCTGTGACTGGAGTTCCCCCCTCCATAAAGAGAGTCCCCCAAAAATGAGGATAAACGTATCACTCAGAACTACCCCCTTAAAATCCTATTTAAAGCAGCTTGTGCACCAAGAACTCTCTCTCCGCGTATTCCTTCCTAAATAACATCAACGGTCCTGTTCAAGCGACGCATCAAATTAAGGACAGTACTTCCTGAAAAGCTTCATTTGAATGACAGGGGTGCTCATCCCCAATGGGCAAGGGCGCATCTCCTCAATATCATAAAAAACATCCCTCCCTGAGCAAGAGTCCCCCCGAATGGGAAAAATACCCCTAGAAGCACCCCCCTAAAAATGCTATGATCCCCCTAGGTGGGCACAAAAATCCAAGGGGAGTCTTCACCGCAATAAGGATCCCACAAAATTCTCATACACATCAGCATTTCTTAAGAATAATCAAAAAGGAAACATTTAAAATGCTTTCGCTTATGACAAAGCCTCAAAGCTTTGTTAACATTGATTCCGAGCGTATTTCTCTGCACGCAAGAAAAAAATGGCAACCGACAATATTACTCAACTGTGTAATTCCTCATGTAATTTATTTCCTGTAGAATTAGAAGTTTTTCGCCAAAACAAGCGATTACTTTGCCAATAAGTAGTCCCTACTGGAGTAGATTACGTTAGCCAATCATGGCTGCTTATTTTCGAGGAGTAGTAGCCAGGAGCGGATCCAGGATTCGGCTCAGGAGGGGGCACTTTTTTTTTCAATTTCGGCGCCCCCACACTCCTGGCGCCCCCCCTCACCAAATGAATTCATAAAGAGGAAAAATCACATTTTTGTTTGTTACCCACATCGTCTTTACTTTTGAACATTCAACTATTCTCCCGCTAGAGGAAAAAAAATATTATGTAAAAATGCATTGCTACTAGAAGCGAAAAATAATTTAAATAAACTAATGTAGGACATAATGGGATTTTATAGTGGAGTTCCCATAATGGATGTCACCTAGGACGTTAATTTGTGGTGCTCCCCCCCCCCCTCCCTTCCTCACTCGCCCCAACAAAAAAAAAGCTTAGAACAAGGTATTGTGATTTGTTATTGCAATAAAAGTAATTGATACGCATAACGTTTTCAGTGGAAACAATTGTTTTAGTATAGCCTTAAATAACAAAATTCAAAAATGCAAGCACGGATGCAAGGGAGAGGCGATGGGGGTGATAATTTGAGGGATTGTCCACCTGCCATAAATGCAACTTCAGTCGATCTTCGATGAAGTTAGCGGAAGGAGGGTGTGGATTCTTCAAAAATAATTCAAAATTGTAGTCTTAAAAACGCGATTGCATTCCATCTGAAGTTCCAAGAAGAGCAGGTGCACAACTTGAAAATAGTTTTTTCTTTTTCGTTTAAAAGGGGGGAGCACTTAAAAAATTCCCCCAGACAGATAGTATATGTGTAATATATAACACATATACAACAACTAACAGGACCGTTGGGAAGTCAAAACTAGGAGATGATCTTTGGTAATGTTAAAGGAAGCAAATGTTCGGGGCCCTCCCCAGAAGTTTTTTGAAATTTATGGCTTAAAAGCGTGATTATAGACTGCACTTGTGGATGTTAAAGAAAGAACTGTGGTTTAAGAAATGTCACCGATGCAAATAGGCTATTATCAAACGGTAAAAAAGTCCTAGAATGCCAAGAATTATTGAACTACTAGAATACCGATTTTTTGAGTCGATTTATCACCCCCAGCCAATGTTTCAAAATTGAAGCTCCAAAAACGAAATTTTTGACCATCTGAAGATATTAAGGAGAGGGGGAGTTCCAGGGGGGGGACTCTTATATGGATGTTTTTCGAAATGGATGTCTTTAAAACAAAGGTTTTTAGACTTTCTTCAATGATGTTAGAGAGAAAAATTCAGAGGTTCAACCCCTTAAAACTAGCAAAATTGTAGCTTTTAAAACACAATTTTTGTTATTCTTTATTGATATTAGAGGGACGGATTTTAAGGGTCACTCCCCAGGAATTTTTCAAAATTGAACTCTTAAAAATGCGGTTGTAGGCATTTTTGTAGGTATATTTGATAAGGTTAAGGGCCTGGTAATTTTTCGAAATTGAAGATTCAAAATCGCTACTTGGACGATCTTCGGTGTTGTTAGATGACGGGGTGTTCGGGAGCTCTTCCTCCTGAATATTCTCTACAAAATTAAAGACCAGGAAACAAAATTTGAGACTACCTGTAATAATTTCCGATGGGGGGGGGGGGAGCTTCACGCACAGTATTCTTGTTTTCAGAAGGGAGGTGGAACAAATTAGCTGACCAAGAATCTGCAACTGTTAAAAGTTTTTAATTTAAAGATTTCTTTTTTAAATAATTAAGGTTTTTTCCTAACATTTCTTTTCCTTAATAAAATAACTTTTCTTTCCCTGAGATATGTTCTTTTCTTCCTTTCAGTAAGAAAGAATACTTCTTAAGAAAAAAAAAATCAACTCGGCATTCTGGGGTAGATGCGGGTCCTGTGGATCCATCCTCTGGTTGCACCACATAAGAAGAATGTAAAGACTGCACTTGCACAATCAGAAATACGAGGTTTTTCGATGAAAAATATTTTCTGGAGGGACTATTTTTTAATCAAAAATACCCTTGGGAGAGGTTTTTTGATGAAGTAGATTTTTTGATCTAAAATACCTTTTAAAGGTGGTTTTTTGCTCAAAACAGACCTTTCATGTGCATAAACTACTGCACTAGAATTGGCATTTATGTCAAAACCAATGGCTCTGAGGGGTGTTTTCACCTCCAAACCCCTGCTTCTAGATATTTTTCAAAACTTAAGTCATAAAAACGCAATTGTAAACTATCTTTGTAAGGTTGAAGGAAAGAATGAGATTTATGTGTATTTTTTTGAAAAAGTTTTATGAAATTCAATTTCAGACGATCTTCGATGATGCTTCGCAAAGAAAGGTTAGGAGGATCTCCCTTGGAAATTTTGTCGAAAATAAAATTCTAAAGACGTAATTGTAGTATCTCTTTGATGACGTTAGGCGTTAGTGGAATTGTTTGGATTTGGAACTTACTCCCGAACATTTTTCGAAATTGAAGTTTCAAAAACGCAATTTTTGACGATCTTCGGTGATGGCAGAGAGGGGAGAGGTTCGCCCCTTCCCTCGGAAATTTTTGAAAACTAAAATCATAAATGCAAAACACAATCGCAAGCCAGCTTTAACGATAAACGAAGAAATGAAATTCTGAACTCTCTCCCGGAAATTTTTAGAAATTGAAGTCAATGATGGAATTTTTGACGCTCTTGGATTATGTTAGGAAGATAAAGGCTCCCCCGCAGTTTTTTTTATTACTGAATGTTAAAAAACGCAATTTTAGATGATCTTCGATAATAATCGGGAAAGGGGGTGGGGTGTCAGAGACCTCAAGCGGAAATGTTTCAGAATTGAAGACCTAAACCTGTGTTATTAACATGTAACCGGGATATAGTAAAGGTTGAATGATTAAAATCAATCGCTCCTCACTTGAAAAATTTCTGTATCCGCTGTTGAGAACGGGTAATTCCCATGATATTGCGCCCCTCTCCGCACTGGCTGAGGAACGGTTAATGAAGTTAAAAAAAATGTCTTTCTTTTGCACCCAGTTTCAAAACTTCCCTAAATTTAGAGGGACACTCATAAAATGCAGATATTGCGCCCCACAGATTGAGAATCGGTAAATGAACCAAATTTTCCAAATGTCTTTCTTTCTTTTGTACCGAATTCCAAAACTTTCCCCCTAAATGTAGAGCCAAAACTTATAAGTTGCGAATAGTGCGCCGCCTAGAGGGGCGCAGAAGCGGTCCGCTTCCCGCAGGTTGAGAACAAGTTGAATGAGACACATAAATTTTCCAAGTATCTTTCTTTCTTTTGTACTTAATTCCAAAACTTCCTCTCTAAATTTCAAAGAAAACTCGTTAGTTACGGATATTGCGCCTTCTAGGGGAACGCGCCCCGCTCCCCACAGATTGAGAACTGGGTGAATGAATCAAATAACTTTTCTGAATGTCTTTCTTCCTGTACCCAATTTCAAAACTTTCCCCCTAAATTTGGAGGGAATTTTTTTAAGTTACGAATATTGCGCCAATAGAGGGGCGTGGAAGCACCCTATTTGATATTGGTTTAGAATCGGTAAATGAGAGAAATAAATTTTCTAAGTATATTTCTTTCTTTTGTCTTGATTCCAAAACTCCTCCACCCCTATATTTAGAAGGAAAACTCATTATTTGCGGATATTGCGCCCCAGGGGACGTGCCCTACTCCCCACACATTGGGAGCTGGTGAATGAACCAAATAAATTTTCCAAATGTCTTTCTTTTGTACCCAATTCCAAAATTTTCCTACCAAATTCAGAAAGAAAGCTCATAACTGGCGGATATTGCACCCCCCCCCTAGAGAGGCACGGAAGCGCCCCACGTCATACAGGTTAAGAACTGGTGAATGAGACAAATACAATTTCCAACTAGCTTTCGTTCTTTCTTTTTGGTATTTAAATAATCGTCCGGGGACGCCTTCGGCGCCCCCTTCCTACTGGCGCCCTTGATTTTCCCAGGGAGGGGCAATTGCCCCCATTGCCCCCCCCCCTTTGGATCCGCGCCTGGTAGTAGCAACGTCCTTAAAGTGAACTCAAATATCTCCATTTTTGAGGACTATCTCTACGTTCAACATTTGTTTCAGCATTTTAAAACAGTTTGTGGAATTTCAGGCAATCAGGTTCAATGTTTAATTGCTCACTTAGGAAAATGGATCATTTTTCAGATTCGTTTCAAAATCGGTCGAACATCAAAGAGCCATCTTCCGCCCAATATTGGCTTTCCAGAATTCAACCAATTTCTCGCCAATATTGTCTCACAGCCTAAATACAGTAATGGTTGAGTAATGTTTAGCCAATATTCAGACAAGATTGTCTGCCAATCTAAGTACAATATAGACACGTTTAGTGTGAGGTCAGGGGTTGCCAGAAACACGGGGAAGTTTCCAATCATGCCGTTGCTATGCGCGTTGCTAAGGGAGAATCAGCATAGGATCTTCGTAGGAATAGGGTTAGAGCGATGTTTAATTGATAGTTTTTTGGCAATTAAATGGTCTAAATAATTTTTTTAGTGGTTTCAAGTTACATATAAGCCACCTGTAGACATAATTTGACGAGTATCGATAGATTTTACATGTGAATCGGGTTAAAATTCGGCAAAACATAGAATTATGTGGAATACAAGTGTGTTTTCTAGAGTTATACACTCTTCTTATTGTTATTTCTTTTTCGTTGGGGAGGAGGGGGACAGGTCCGACATTTGAGAGGGTCAGGAGAGGTATTGCCCCTCTCATGCCTTTTGGAAAATAACTGTATTTCTATAAATTTGGCGTAATTTTTGCTGTTTTTTCGACGCAACATACTCGTACATTGACTATTTCCTTTTTGCACGTACCCTTCTAGGAAATTTGAAATATCATGACTTGGGGGGGAGGGGGGGGGAGATTTTTCTTTTAAAGTTTAGAGCGAAATTTAATTATTGTTATTATTTTTTTGTTAGGAAGAGGAGTAGTTTTAATTGAATTGTATGCATTCTTTTCTTTAGAAGACGAGAGACCATGTCAGCCTAGTCAGCGATACCTGGAGGGGGGGGGGAGAATTTTTTTGCATTTGTTCCAGTAATAATGCATATTTTTAATGAAACTCTATTCCTTCGGGCTCTTTGGGGGAAAGGGAGAATTGCGTGTTTTCTTCAAATTGTCACGAGTATTTTAATCTTTTTTTTTTTTTTTTTGTATTCCAAGGCGGGGATTTTTACTTTACTCTACTTGTTATACATATTTTTTATATCAATATACATAAATATACACTGAAAATTTCAGTTTGTTCTACTATTTGCAATTCATAGTTCAATTAAATTCTTTTTTTCTTCGGGGGAGGGGATATTTCTTCTTGCTGCGCGTAGTTTTAAGTAATTGCTCTTTGGGGGGGGGGGGACAAGGATATACATATTAGTTTTTTTCTAGGTTCAATGAGAATTTTATCAATTTCTTCAAGCTAGTTTTTATTCCTATTCGGAAAGAGCTCAATTGGAGTTTAACTTAAATTACGTGTGTGTTCTCGCAGAAGAAAAAATTTAAACTAAAATATCCCTATCAAACTCGCATTAGAATAAGGACAATGTAACCTAACATCCCCCCCTCCCATTCGAAAAAAAATAATTTCAATGCAAACAAGCATCACAATCGAGAAAAAGTGAAAAATTCTCCTTCCCCAAACAAAAAATTACTTATACCATTAAAAAAAAAAAATCCCGCCCGAAGAAAATAATTATAATCAAATTCTTAGAAAGCTTTAAACAGGATTTAAAAAAATGTATCTCCCTCGTCCCGTCATTTCAAATTTTTCTGCAAAGGGGGGGGGGGGTTCAGGGGACGTAACTAGGTCATTTTCGAGCAGGGGCAAGACCTCGTTTCGGCACCCCTCCCCCCTGCCCCATAAAATAAATATCAAAAAGTTATTATTTTAAAAATATAAAGCTAAATTAGGCAGTGATAAGGCGGCCGCATGTGTTGATAAGCCTATAAATGCGCCTTTTACGTAATTATAAGTTTTTATACAGTTTTATCACTGGATTGCATTTTTTAAAATTTCGATAGTGGGTAAAAATCATTAAATATTTCATTTATTATTTTACATACGAAGTTTTTCAAGGAAAACTATTTTGTATTTTTCACAAGAGAGTAATTAACAACTTGTTGCATTATTTTTTTTATCAGGTGGCTCTGCCCCTTGCTCGCTGATGCATACCAACCCCCGAAGATTGCTTCGCAACCTTATTTGATTCGCGAAGATTTAAATCGTCTGTCAGAAAAAAATCAGATTGAAAAACACGCTACGAGTTCCGTTTCGAACAAAGTGAAAATTCCCCTCTCCCTCCCATAGAAAATAGAGTTTAAATGGAGGGCTAATTTTTTGAACACAATCGCACTCCTACCCGAAAATATAAAAATAATCTGATTGAAAGATGCATAAATGAGATGATATTTGAAAAAAAATAATCGCTTTGAAGAGCATTTTCCCTCGTTCCAAACTAACTCGAACCAAATAACGAATGTGCTTATAACCTTTGTGCTGAAAATTCAAAAAATCAGTAATCCAACGTCAGAAAGCACAAAATATTGCAAAATATTGCAATACATAAGATGATTGATTATTTAATTGTTGTTCTTGACAAATCATCTTATGTTGACAAAACTAATGATTTGATTTCTTCTGGTCCATACTTAGAGATTTCTAAAGATCCGAGTGAAAATGAGTTAAAGGCTATTTCTTCTGTTGTCAAGTCTGTTCAGTCTATTCCATTAAATGTTAAACGCTCTGTTATTCCTTCTATTGCTAATTGCGCTAGATTTTATGCTTTACCTAAGGTACATAAAGCTGGCATTCCTTTCAGGCCGATTATTTCCAATACTGGTACGGCTTCTTATAAACTTGCAAAATATTTAGTCTCTGTGTTTTCTCCTCTTATGAGTCATAATATATTCACTGTAAAAAACTCTATCGATTTTGTCAAAAAAATTCAGAATTGCGTTCCAAATAATTCTTTTATGGCTTCTTTTGATGTGAACTCATTATTTACGAACGTTCCGGTCGAGTTTTCATTGTTATGCATTCAGAGTAGACTGTCTGAATTTCATTTTACTTCTAAGGAAATTGAGGATTTAGTTTTCCTTACTCATACCTATCTAAAGCAATGTTCCTTTGTTTTTAATGCTAAATGTTATACAATGTCGGATGGTTTGGCAATGGGAAACCCACTTAGCCCCATCCTTAGTGATATTTACATGCATTACTTTGAGCTCAAGTTGTTTCAGAAACTACAGTTTCAATTCTATGTTCGCTATGTTGATGACTGTTTTGTTCTTATGAATCACGATCAACTAAGCATTGATGATGCTTTATCTATTTTAAATTCCATTGATCCTTATATTCAATTCTCTTGTGAAAAAGAAGAGAATAATTTGCCTTCCATTTCTGGATGTTCTCGTTTCTTGAACTGAGTCCGGTTTTGAAACTACAGTTTATCGCAAACCTTTTGCTGTTTCATTACCCCCACATAGATTATCGTCTGACCCTACTAATCAAAAATATTCAGTTTTCAACACATTTGTTTATCGTGCAATGAATATTTGTTCTTCACTTGAGCTTCTTAATGCGGAACTCAACTATTTAAGAGCTGTGGCTGTTGATAGAGACTATCCGCCCACCTTAGTTGATTCCATTTATAAAAAACATTGCAAAAAATCTCAAATATTACTCTTAATAGAACTTTTAACACTAAGAATTTAGTTGTTCTGCCTTTCTTCCCTGGTATTAGTTTTCAGGTTGCTAAGATTCTGAAGCGATTCCAATTCCAAGTGGTATTTTCTCCTATTAATAAACTTTCTTTCTCTTCTCTTAAAGATCCTATTCATCCTCTTAATTGTTGTGGGATCTATAAAATTGTTTGCAATTGCGGACTCGGATACATCGGACAGACCCGCCGTTCTTTGAAATTTCGGTTAAAAGAACATCAAAACTATGTGAGGAAACAACAGCTGAATAAATCCAGTATTGCCCAACACTGTTGGGAATCAAATCATTCTTTTGATTTTAACTCTTATCAAATTATCCAAAAATGCCCCAATTCGTTGGATCTTGATTTTTGGGAATCTTTCCACATCCTGAGGAACCGTTCTAATTTAGTCAATGATCTTACTGCAATTCCCTATTTTTCTTCGGTGTGGACTCCTTGTTAAAATTGGTTTAGTTTTTATATTATTTTTTTATGTAAACGTCGTACATTTCTTACTTTTATTTTTTCATTTTTTGCTTTCTTATTTCGTTTTGTGATTAACTAATTGCAATATGTTTATCCTTCACTTTGTTCTTAAATGCATTTCTCCATTTGATACATTGCTTTCATACATAGTTTTTCCCGCTGGTAAATTTATTGCTAATTTATTCAGAGTGGTTTCATTTTTGGACTTTTTGCATTGTTTATGGGTTTTCTTGGAAAATTTATTACTTAACGGTTTTTTTTCCTGATGGAATTATATAATAAATTTTGCCTCCAGGTCTCATTTTATCTTTTTTGTTTTGTTTAATTTCTAGTTTTTGATATTTATACTATCTCCTGTTCCACCGTGTTGCTTTTCTCGGATGACTTTTCATCCAGAAACTCACATTTCTTTGCATTGAAAAAGGTGTTCCTTGTAACACCGAAACACGTGTCTGCAATATTTTGCAATATTTGTGCTTTCTGACGTTGGATTACTGATTTTTTGAATTTAACTCGAACCAACTTCCACAGCTATAGGCGTTGGTGCTAAAGGGGCTCCTGAGCATTGCAAAACGGCAGTTTTGTACGTTTGAAAAAACTGCTTTTAAGTTCGTGGTCTCTAATAATATATTTTGCTCTTCAGCTCCAGACATAGGACTTTTTGCTAAAATAGAAACCTTTATATCTGCTGTTCTAATTTGTTGATAAAATTGTTACAAGCTTTATTTGATGCAGAAAAAAATATTTTTGGAAAGGGATGTGAGAAATCTTTCATCCCTTGAAAGGCAATTTATGTGAAATTTTAGCTTAAAAATTAATTAAAAAAAACTAATTCGAAATTTAAGGTAAACAACCCCAGGTTCAAATCCTTGTGGCTCGAAGATTTTGGTCAAAATTTTAATGCTAGCTGCTCCGAAGTCTCCAGGACGTAGGCCCGCCACAGGCATCTTTTCACAATTTCTTTCGCGTTTTTTTTTTTTTTTTTTTTTTTTTTAATGTATCGAGATGCGATTTAAAATTACCACTTTAAATGAAAGCAATAAAACAGAAATGTTTTCAATTATTTGTTTTTAAGTATTTATATTATACCAATATGAAGAAATGTGTAAGAAAAGTAACATAATTGTACAATATGTCGCAATAACGTGTGAAATAATTTCAACTCCGATGAAAAATTTAGTGGGCTATTTGTTTTTGTTTCTCACGTGAAATTACTTGAATATTGCTAATACTTAGTATATATTTTTTAATCCGACAACTTACAATAACTCGAATTGAACAGATTGTGTTATTTAAACATTACCTTGAAAATTTTATATGCAACACATTTTAAATAGTCGCAAACTGTATAATTAAATATTAATTATTACAAGAGCTAATTTTTATAAAGGACGCACGTTCCCCACCTCTGGTATTTAGTCATATGTCTGAAAAACATTTTTAGAAAAACAGATACCTAATGTGCTTTATATCAAACCTCTTTCTATTAACCTTTTTTTAAAAAATAACACAAATCTTAAACACATTAACGGTACATGTTTTCAGTGAGTTTCTTTTCAGGTTATTTCCATTTACAGTACAACCTTATTTATTTGGACTAACTAGGACCGAAGGCAATTTGAATGAACGAAAATCTATATAGTACGATAATAAGCAGTAATTAATTCGCAAATAGGAAGACTTATCTTTTATTAGCAGGGAAAAACGATCTTTTGCAGCAAAATTACATAGAATTGTTACTCGCAAATACTTGGTCATTAATAGTTCAGCTGGCAGTGGTGTCAGACTGACGCTCCAAATACGTCACGTAGTTCATTAGATGACTATAATTTGTTGCACGACCTATATATAGCAGTTGTGTATTTAATCAAAATAAGCGAATATTTGACACATTTATAGTTTCGTTCATACTATCTTTAATTTAGAATTATCATTTTAGTGAATATATTTTTTAACTCTACAAATTTAATATAAGCCAGACGTCTGGATAAACGAGAGCCAGATAAATGGGTTCTACTGTAAATATAAAAAATATGCATCAAAAGTACCAAAGCAAAATTTCAGGGGTGTAAAAAATAGTTGATTTCTAACACATTAATTGAAGTAGATGATTTAAGCACATTTAAAATATTGTGTGGGTGGCAAAAATATGTCGAAACTAAGTCTAAAATTTCTCATTTTAGCTGAATTTATCTCTAAAATCCTTAGTATTTACTAAACAAAAATGGGCAGCCTCTCGCACTTTAAATTGAATCTCCATTATTATAGTGCGAGATTTTCCCCAAGAATGAGAAAAATTGTAAACTAAACTAGGCCAATGGAACGGTGTAACGATTTTCCCTTAGGCCAATGGGGTAGACAAGCTCTCGTCATTGTAAATAAGCGGAAGACATCATGTTGGCAGCTTTACGACGTTTAATTGCATAAAAATGACATTTGAGCATTTCCGCTGTTCTGTACTTCTCATAGCTTTGCTCCTGTAGTCCTCCTTCGAGAAGGGGGTTCTTTATATAAGATATAACAAGTACTAGTCACTCTAAGAAAATACTTTCATGCTATTTACTGCGGCATCCTCGCTCTATTTCTGTCAATCTTTACCACTCTTTATCCCATTAAACCACGCAAGCTTTTTGTCTCTGCCCGCATTGAGAGTTTTTTTTTTTTTGGACTTCTAATAATTTGTTTCTTCTTTTTTTTTACAAAAATTAATTTGAGCATTTACTCTGTCAGTTTAGCGCCCCTAAAATCTGGCGCCCGGGGCACAAGCCTCGTCTGCCCCCCTCTAGTTACGTCCCTGGGGGGGGGTTAAATCATACACAGTCAATGCATATTGCATCGAAAGACAAAAAATTGCGCAAAATTTATAGAAATACAGCAATTTTCCGAAAGCGGGGAGGGGGGGCAATGTCTTTCCAGACCCTCTCAAATGGCGGAGCTGTTCCCCTCCACCCAAAGAAAAAGAAATAACAATAAGAAGAGTGTATAACTCTAGAAAACACACTTGTATTCCACATAAGTCTATGTTTTGCCGAATTTTAACCCGATTCACATGTAAAAACTATCGATATTCGTCAAATGATGTCTACAGGTGGCTTATATGTGACTTGAAACCACTAAAAAAAATTATTTAAGCATTTAATTGGCAAGAAACCATCCATTAAACATCGCTCTAACTCTATTCGTACGAAGATCCTATGTTGTTTCTTCCTTAGCAACGCGCATAGCAACGGCATGATTGGAAACTTCCCCGAGTTTCTGGCAACCCCTGACATCACCACTAAACGTGTCTATTGCTAATGCAATGGGAAGCCAATATTGGCTTAACATTGCAAAAATCGTGCCAATATTGGCCAAGAGAATGCCAACGTGAACAATCTCACGCCAATATTGAGCCAAGATAAAATGCTACTTGGGGCATTGCAATTTCTACCTCACAATTTAAAGGGGCGGCTCTGTTTACATTTTACTCGGGGTTGCTTTAATGTATCCAGGTTACCATGCTGTTTAATAGAACGCGCTCGTTTTTATTTCTCGTTTCGCTAATGTACTGTAATTGGTTTTGTTCGACGATCCTAACCGGTCGACCACTGAGTAACCGGTGCTAACCGCTGCGTTCTATCATCTACCGGTTACCGCAATAATCTGTTGATTAGTTGATTGAAGCACGTGATCACTAGATGTCACGTTATCGGTTAACCGGTAGCTACCTGTTGAGCTCGTCGAACGCAAGCATTGAGAACGTTTCAAAATTCGCCGCCGGGATCATTGGGCGCCGAGAATTTTGGACGCCGGAAACATTGGGCGCCGAGCATTTTGACCCCGAGAGTATTTGGCACAATATGCTCGGCGCCCAAAATGCTCGGCGCCCAAAGTTCCCGGCGCCCAAAATACTTCCCAGACAGCATAGATCTTCCAATATTCATTGTTATATCGTTGAACTGGTGCAAAACTCGTGACATATCACAAACGGATATCGACGCGATGTAGATTTCCTCACGTAGTTGGGCTTTTCCAAATATGGTTGACAAAAGTACGAAATTGGCACAGGTTTCAAAATAAATCCAAAATATGTTTGAAAGTTTACATTTATAGTATATAGCGTATCTCTAATTTTTGTAATCATTTTGACGAGTTTTTACGTGTCTGAAAACTGTTTAATCTGGGCATGCGCAACAATTTCAGTTTAGAAAAATTGGCTATTTACTGACTGTAGTATGTTTCCACGTTGTCAGTTGTCGGCTTGTGTATTGTTGCGATCGTGAGTGTGTAAATGAATTAGCGATTTCTTGTATTAACGTGAAGTAAGTAATTGCCTGCTTTTAAAGTTTTTTTTAATTATGTTTTCTAAATTCAAGAAATAATGTTCTGATCGTCAAGAACGACGTAGAGATAGCTTTGAATTAAAAATTCTCATATTATTATTATTATTATTATTATTTTGTTTGTTTGTTCAGATTATTGCTGGAGTAAAATTTGTGAATTGTGCATACAAAAGAAATGGTTTATTGTCTACTTAAATATGAACACAAAATAGGTTATCAATGATTCATAGATTACTGCCATGTTTCTCATGGAAGTCTTAAATCTTTAAAATTACTTTTTTAAAACGCTAAAAATAGTTAACATCAGACATTTTTTCTTAAATTATTTAAATAAAATATACATATTTATTTATGTTGGAAATTAATTTAAAAATTATTTCATTTTTCTTGTCTTTCTTAATTATTTTATTGAGTTATATTCCAAATTTGAATTTTATTTATACGATTTTTTAAAAAATCTTAAGTATATTACTGTTTTAAAAAGTATGAGGGTAAAAAAGTTTTTAAGACTTTCAAAAAGTGTGCAAACAGTCTATTCGGAACTCCAGCGCTCGAATACGCTACCTTGCGGTGATTTACAAAACTGCCGAATGAACTAAAACATTGCCACGTTTTAGTTCCATGTGTGTCTGTTGACGTAAACACAGGCAGTTTGTTCTGAGTATTTATTAACGCAATCGATGTGTCTTAGTTTGCTTTCAGCTACAGAAATTAATTCGTCCCCTAAGAGTATTCCCGAGCTTCTCAAAATAATGTTAGTTTTCCTTATTTCTTTCAAAAAAGTATTAAATGGTGGACGCGTAAACAAGAAAACTCTGGATTAACAAAATTGGATAACGTTATACCAGGTAAAATTTTTTATTGTATAAATTCGTAAGAATATGAGCTTTTTTTAATCTTAAATTAATTTAACTAATCATATTTTACAGCAGCATTTAGTTGGAATGGACAGTATGCAAAATATTTTCTTGGATTTATTATCGTAGAACAAAATGAAAAATGTTTAACCTAGAAAGAATTTACTTTATTCCTTTTATTCTCAGCTGAAAGGTTTCGCCAAATTTGTTTAGTGTTATAATTTTGGTATTGTGCGAGCAAAGTAGCCTTGGCGAGATTTCGCGTTTTTAGTTAAACCATTTTTAATTTTTATCATGAGTGGAATAAAATGGTAGTAAGATTACAGAATTCGATAAGTGAAAAGAAATAATGGTCAATCAACTGAAAAGAAAACTACCACCATATATCCGTGAGAATTTTGTTGATGATTTGCATAACATGACACAATTAAATCGTAACTCAGAAATTAGAAAAATCGAAACAGAAAATTTTTAAATGAACCGATTAGGGAATTCGAGAGAAATAACTCAGCTACAAATGGAAAAAAAAATAAGCGCTAGCCAAGCAAGGCAAAGAAGTATCATCTTCTTTCGATAATAATTTGTAATGTCATATTGAATTTTCTAGCATTAATTGTTGTTCTTGTCAGGCCACAATTATTATTTAGTTTTATCAAGAATTGATAAATATCGAATTCAACATCATGGAAATAGCTGCTTAGAACTACGAACTACGTAGTTTGCATTAATCTTTGACGTTTAGTAATGCTTCTTGAATTCTCATTTCTTTCTACGTGGGCCAGAATATCCACAAGACTTTGAAAATTAATTTAAAAAGAATAAAGCGAAACAATCATACGTACGAACAAAAATCACAACACTTTTAGCATTTTCTTCGTTACCATGTGCGTTTGTTTTAGTTTTCAATTCCGCCATTAGACAGTGACTTCAGTGCCCCCTATAGTTCGTTGGAGTTGCGAATAAATTATTGGTAATTAATTTACCAAGATGCAATTTATGTAGATATTTCGTGACACAAACACATGAGAAAATCGTTGATAAATCCTCTGAAACAGGTTGTTAGTTCATCTAATATTAGTAGATAATTCCATTTAACCTCTAAAATCCGTTGAAAACTCCTCCAGAGTACAATATAACCAAAATAGAAATATCGTTGATATTTTGTAAGCATCCAAAAAACGTTGATAATTGCTCCCAAAAATGTTGAAAGTCATATCATATCTACAGCGATTTCACGTAAAATCGCTGTGCTGGGCGGACATTTTGCTGTTTTATCAACCAGTTCTCTACGAATTTAGGAGGATTTCGGTACATGTGATCACGTTGATGTTACATTACTTCTACGATTTTGGGACGATTTGTGCTGTTTGGGTTGGTGCCCAAAGTTCCCGGCGCCCAATATAAGGCGCCCACTTTACGGCGCCCAATCTTCCTAGACCGATAATATTACTAGCCAATCAGATGTTCAACATCAGTCGGTGAGAAATATCTCATGCTTTTAACATCTACAGTTGACGCTCATTATAACGACCACACATTATAAAGACCGTCCCATTATAACGACCGGTGGTAAAAGTCCCAACTTTGTTCCTATAAACTCTACGTTGATTTGCCTTCGTTATAACGACCGTCCTGTATCGTCTAATCCAATACAACGACCGAATTCAGCGGACGCTATTTCTGGTGTTCTTTCCAATAAAACAAAACTGTAACTTGCAATGACCTTGATTATTGTTTACGGAAATTTGCCTGAAGTTTTCAATGTAAAATCCAACTTTGAGAGGGGGTGGGGGGGGGGGGAGAATTACTATTCACCACAGCTAGCACAAAAAAAAGGGAGGAAAAATCGAGAAATTTCCAGATTGCTAAGAAAAGGGAGTTGACAGATGTGTTGGTAGTTTTGTGTTTGAATCTAGTGGTTTTTAATATTTGGGGTTCTCGTGGGACTTTTAAATGTTTCTTTGAAAAGCAAGAAAAACCCAATTTATCTCCTATATCTGAAACGGAAAATAAGGTTTTGCAAAAATCACGTCTGCTAAAAAGGCAAACATCTGTTTCTGGTCAGAAAATGTAGTGGTAGCAGTAGTAGTAGCAGATTTGTAAGTGTGTAACATTTTCCTCCCTATATTTTCTACTTTAAAATTTGTTTAATATTTTGTCATAGTATTTTGCTCACGATTTTTCTAAAAATTCCTATTAAAAAAATAATTTGAGCATTTAACTGCGGAATGTTTGAAAAAGTACCATTTTTTTTGGAACAGGGCATGCATGATGACTGTGTATATTTTTTTAAATTATACCTCTTATAACGACCACTCGTTATAAAGACCTGTTTTTCTGGGACGGAGATGGTCGTTATATCGAGCGTCGACTGTAATCAAACCGAAGATAGCTGTTTGCTCCGAAAGAAGCAGATTATAGGAATCGGCAATCGCCAAATTGGAAACAGGAAATCGCCAAAGCACGCCAAATCGTTAAAAACAGCCTTGTGTCCTTGTTTCCAATGGAAACTTTCCACTTCTACTACTATCTATTGTTATAGTGCTATTGTGTTTCCCGTTTCCGCGTCTCTTTGGTTAGGCGTGTGATAGTATTTGAATGTGATCAATAAGTTTAATTTTGAATATTTTATTGCATCATTAAGCTTGTAGTGTAGTATAGATAAGTGTTAGCATGTGTAGTTAGTGATTATTTTACCTTTTTTTGTGTTACAACATCTTGTTTAATACAATCGCTAATTCTCCCTATAATACATTCTTGAACACTGCTTGTGCTTAATTGCAAGGCTTTGGTACGGTAAGTACCGTGGTTTTTACCATCTTCTCCGGTGTTTTTTAGAGAAACTATTTTGTGAGAAAATATCAAACAGAATGTGTCAAACTTATGTTTTACATTGAATATTTATTCAATGTGAAAAATCAAGTATAATATATGTAACTTCTAAAGCTTCTTTTCTAAGCTAGTTACATAGAATTTAAATTCTTCATTAAAAACTTCAATTTGTAAGCATGTTTTTTTTCATAGTAGTAACCAAATTTTTTGATTCATTCAACAAAAGTGTTTACTTAGTGTGCAAAAGAAACTGTTCAAACTAAAGTGCAATAATCAACTTGAATGCAATAAATGACTTACTTTTGTAGCTACAAAATATATAAAATTAAATATATGATTTAAAAAAAAAAAAAAGTTTAAAAAGAAATGCATAATTTTATCATTAATTTATTGTTCTTTAATCTATGATTTAAAAAGGATTTCCTTAAAAACATCATGTGAAACTTATATGCAAAAACCATTAAAAAATTTAAAACCTTTTTTTTTTTTTTTGCACTTAAATATTTAACATTTATTAACATGCCTTTGAGTTATAAATGGAAATGAAATAACTGTATAACCTCGATTTAACAATTCTGAAGGGATTAGAAAAATGTATCATTAAATCAAGGATATATTGTAAAATCGAGGAGCATGTACATTCAATGAAGTCAATTCCGGACCAGTGAAACTTATCACTAAATTGGGTTTTGTTAAATCGAAGTTATGCTCTAGTTGTCTTGGTATCAGTTATATTAGGAATTATTTAATGTAATAAAGTTATTGACTATTTTTAAATAAAATGTCTTTAAAATGAACATTTCAGAGAAAAGTATGATTAAATACGCATTAATTAAATCTTATTAATATTTGTTTATGCATAACAAATATTGCAGTGAATACAAATTGATAATAATAAATCCCTTTAGCTTTAGCAAACTTTTGAATAGTTTAAGACACTTTTAAGGAGTAAAAACGGCTTGTCCTTGACCTAAGGCAGTTTGACACGAGTGCAGAATATGTCCGATCTAGGATCGGGGGAAATTTTGCAGATTTGATTTTATTATTAATTTTCCATTTTTTTCGCAAGTGTCTTTTCAATGAATTTTATTTTGCATCAATACTCTTTATACTTTCATTAATTATTTGTTGGATAATAATTTCCTTTTTAAATACCTAGTTCTACAAGTTACCAGTTCATTCTATTAGTTTTAAAGATACAATTTTGTATTTTTTTTTTTTTTTAAATTATCTATACCTATAGTAATAAATGAATTTTTATCTGAAACATAAAACATATTTTAAAAATTTGGGGAAATTTTCATATAGAATGGGGGAAATGTTGGCAGTAAAAACATTTTCTGCACCCCTGGTTTGTGACAGTCCGAAACCCAACCCTGCTTCATTGCCCTATAAAAGATTGTATCCAAAGTTCTTCAAAATAGTTAATAGCTAAAATAAAAATTTAATTTCATTATGGCTGCATAGAGTAAAAACCTATTCTTTTGATTTAACGATTAAAAGAACCTCAAAGTGTATCTATTATTAAATTTTATTCATTATTGTTTGTTTCTTTCTCCCAGGTTGCTACAATTTCTGTATGTGCCCATCTACTTTCCAAAAGACTTCAATCTGAATGATACTAGCAAAGAGATTTGGTTTCATCTGCTACCATTTCTTCTGCTTGTGTTTTTCGGTGACTCAGCTCTACTTATTGGATCACTTTTCTGTACCGTACATGGAAGTGTAAAAGAACATGATTCCTTGATGAACCAGGCTGATATAACGACTAAGCTAAGTGGTGGAAAATAGCCAAGCATGAAATCACACCAATTCAAAGTTAGTGGATACTAAAATGGTTTGCTGCCTTGTGAAAGTCGAGTGTTGTATTAATAGTCGCTATCAGTTTATGTACGCACGCTTGTTTGGAAGAAGAGTGCCACAATACAAAATTTTTAACTTTTTTTTTCCATAAAGGGTTTTAAGTGTCGTTATCTTCTTTGGAAAATAATAACAGATTTTTGTTCTGATATGAAAGAAATTTTATTTCCTCTGCTTGTGTTTTCTCGGTGACTCAGCTTTTTTTACAGCAAAGTTTCTGAAGAGTTAAAACTTCAAGTGCTTCTCCTGTAAAATATCATTCATTCGTATTGTGGCCCTCTTCTTCCAAATGAGGGATGCATATTTAAAACAAAGAATAAGATTTACTGTATTATATGTCTTGTTAAATTTACATTGCATTTTCTGACTTTTTAACACTTATGAACAAAATTATCATTAATTAAAGTATAACATAATTAAGAATATCACACTTAGTAATTATTTTTGTAAATTTGTACTTGTTTTCATTCAGAGTTAAACTTTCTGTCTCCTGGCAGTTATTTTTAAGTATTTTCTTTCATTCAGAAGTTTGAAATCAAATTGGTACATTTTGTCAATAACTTCTAGATACAGCCGAAAATCTATAAACCGCATAACTTCCCTAAAAAAACAAAAAAGATGTGTATTTTCTTTTTTGAAAACTCTATTTCTGCATTCTGCAAACAATCTCACTTTAACGTCATCAGAGGTAGCCATTCTTCTAGACATGAAATTGCGTTTCCTACCTTTTTTTTTTTCGATCAAAGAAACTGGATAAAATTTTATTTCTACCTGAGAAAAAGTTGGGTTATTGACTTATTGTACTGGGTCTTGGTAGCCAGTGGCTACTATTCAGAATTTCTAGTCTAGAGCAGTGTTCCCCATACTGTGGCCCATGACAATGGACTTGCTTTAGGCCAGTGGTTCTCATTTGGTGGATTCGCGAATCCCTGGGTGTCCGCGAAAAAAATATTGTATTGGCATATTTTTAACATGCCTGTTTCTGATGAAGTCTCATGTTCAAGCGGATTTGGCTCCTTTTTTATTATTCGCTTGTCTCTCGCACATTCAATACTCAGCACGAAAATGTTTGCATACTTGCTGATATAATTACATTTAAAGAATTTAGTCATTTACATTAGAAGAAATATATAATGTTGATCATGTTTTCATTCCTGCCAATGTTGGTAACCACTGGGTCTTGTTGGTATTAAGAAATAAAGACAAGGTAATTGATTTTTATGATCCTATGAATGTAAAATATTCTAGTCATTATTTTAGTTTTATATCATCGTGGAAAATATATTTTTGTAAATTGTTGCACATTAATGATTTAGTTGTCCATTTTCCAGGTAATGTTAAGCAAGTTGATGGCATAAGTTGTGGTGTTTTTGTTTGCTATTTTGTTTCCCAGATTTGTCGAAATCAGAGTGTGAAATCACCATTTGTTGTGCATAATTTCCGAAGATTCATCTATGAAACTATAAGTGGAGTAACGTTAACACATTTAAAACATAGTAAGGAGTAAAATAACCTGCTCCTCATTTCTTTTTCTTTTTTTTCACAGAAGAATGACAAGTCAACATCCCTCCTCTCCCTCCCCCCCCCCCCTAAAAAAAAACCAAAAGAAAAAAAAGGGAAAAACTATATAAAAAAAGAGAAAAACCAAAAGAAAGAAAAAAAAAGAGAAAAACCAAAAGAAAAAAAAAAGAGAAAAACCAAAAAAAAAGAAGAGAAAAACCAAAAACAGAACAAGGAAGTTAAGAGGAAGCTGATCATCTTTCTCTTCAGGACTGGAGACAGGAGTATCTCAAGTCCGACAGTTGACACCTCAAAATTAAAAACACTTAGGTATGATGCATGTGCTGGATAAAAAAATCCTGGAATTTTTGTACAATTTTATTTATTTTATTTCTCGTTTAGTTATTGATTCTCAGTGGCAGCTGCTGAAGAGACTGCTCCTGGAACCCCCTCATTTCGACTGGCAAGACTTTGTTTAAATTAGTCGGTGCATAGCGTTTTGTGGGTAAGGTGCATGGTGCATGTGCTGGATGAAAAAAATCCTGGAATTTTTTTTTTTTATTTAATTTATTTCTTGGTCAGTTTTTGATTCTCAGGTTGCAGCTGCTGAAGAGATAGTGCGCAGTGAATAGTGTTTTGTAGGTAAGGTGCATGGTGCATGTGCTGGATGAAAAAAATCCTGGAATTTTTTTTTTTTTTTTTATTAAATTTTATCTCTTGGTTAGTTATTGATTTTCAGGTTGCAGCTGCTGAAGAGACAGTGCGCGGTGAATAGTGTTTTGTAGGTAAGGTGCATGGTGCATGTGCTGGATGAAAAAAAATCCTAGAATTTTTTTTATTTTATTTAATTTATTTCTTGGTTAGTTTTTGATTCTCAGATTACAGCTGGCGAAGAGACAGTGCTCCTTGATCATTTTATTCCGACTGGCAAAACTTCTTTTAAGGTAGGCGGTACATAGTGTTTTGTAGGTATGATGCATTGCTGGATGGAATAATCCTGGATTTTTTTTTAATTTTATTAAATTTTATCTCTTGGTTAGTTTTTGATTTTCAGATTGCTGCTGCTGTAGTAACGAAATGTATATTTACATGTTTTTAATGCAAATCTGTATTTTTCTTAAAGGTAACCAATGACCAGTGCTGCCAAGTTAAAAAGGAACAGTCTCAAAAGAAGAATTGAAGAGTTGGTTTTTTTTTTCTGAGTGTGTTAATACGGAATGGCTACATGACAGAGAGAGTTGGTGTGTTCTATTCTATCAATTCCTCTGCGGTAGCTTTTCAGTGGACACATATTTGATGCTTAGCTGTTCATTAGTTTTTGAATTGGATGTTTTGTACTTCCCTAACCACAGAATGAAATAGCCTTTACTATGAAAACACAGATTTCAGAGTTATTAAGTCAACTCATAATTATTAACAACTTCAGGGACCTTGAAAGAAAATTAAAGTTATGGAGGGTGAAATTTATTGATAGTTCAAATTTCCAAACATGTATATTTAAGCATGGATTGTCTCTTAAAAGACTCTCTGGGTGCACACAGCTTAACTTCTATACTAACAAAATGTACATGTTTTTAGAGCAAATCTTTTTTTTTTTTTTTAAGTTAACCAATGACTAGTGCTGCCAAGTTTAAAAGCAGCTGTTTCAAAAGAATTGAAGAATTATAATTTGCATGTACGATACTGAATGGTTACATGACAGCTAGATTTGCTGTTTTGTATTTCACCAATACCTATGTTGTAAGTTTTCAGTGTATGCACACTCCCAGAAGCAGAATTTTTTCAGCAGTGTTAGGTATTATATAAATTATGTTAACATCACAGAAGAATCATTTTCTTTCTGTTGTAATTGCAGACATTTACAGAAAAATGAGTAAGTTGGAAAAAAATCACAAGCATTCATTTCTCTTATGATTCCAACATAGAAGATATTCAGAGAATACAAGATGTACAAGTGTCATGCAAAATTTGCAGATAATTCGGATACAAGAAATTTACATGTAACTTATTTAAATAAAGGGTAATGCATAACCTTTAAAATTTCGTGCATTCAGAATGATGGAATGGATTTCAAATTTGTCGAAAGCTATTTAACAGAAATATGATCAGAAATTTTGGTGTATGATTTCATAATCAATTATTGACATTAACTTAGATTATTAAATAACCTGGGGCACCCTGAACCTAACTTTTTTGGAAGGGGTAAATTAATCAAATTAACACCAAATTATGTAAATAAAATACCAATACGTGCATGCATATATCTATAAAAATAGACATTAGGCATAATTAGAAAAGGATTGCAACATTACAAAACTGTCTTCAAATTTCCTGAAATTAGCCGAATAAGAAGCATTTTGTTCACAGGGACCTTCCATTTAAGGCTACTTGTTACTGCAAACTTTCATGCATGGCAACGTGATACAAGTTGGGAAGAGTATATGATTTAAGGAAAAACACTATAATCCATAAGTTAAATGCGAATAGTGACTTAAATGAAGAACTAAACCAGTTGATTTTTTTTTAAATGTTGATTGAAATTCTGATTTTAAAAAAAATTAAAATGTTCAAAAGAATGAATTTGATAGGCATAAAATTCTAAGTCTTCTTGTTAGGAAAAACAATAGATGAACAAATATGAATTATAAACAATATTACCAATTGTTGAATATTTATATTGTTGTTAAATAAAGTAAATTGAAACTGAAGAGGGAAAATATCAAAGTAGCAATAAAGTAAAAGAAAAGAACTTGCAAAGGGTATACAAAACAAGATGTTCCATTTCAATTAAATTAAGTATTATGAATGGGATTTGTTGGGAGCTAAGCTATATATTTAATCATTCATTAAAAAAAAAAAACTACTCATACAATCCTCTTCTAGATCCATTAAATTAAAAAAAGAAAAAATATTCATATTAATAAGACAAGAACTCCAAAAAAAGAAAAAGTCTGCTTTTCATTCCCTGATGAATTTTATTAAAGATGATAAGTCAAGAAGCAGGTACAGTCGACGCTCCACCTTCGTCCCACAGAAAAAGGTTTTTTAATGAGTAGTCGTTATAAGAGGTGGAATTAAAAAAAATATACACAGCATCAAGCGCGTTCCATTGCTCCAATAAAATTGGCAGCTTTTCAAAGATTCCAAAAAATGCCCAAATTATTTTTTATTATTGAAATTTTAAAGAAAATTCTGGGTGTAAAATATTGAACAGATTTTAAAGTAGAAAAAATAGGAAAATACTTAACATTTATTTTCTGATGAGGAAATCAGAAACAGTTGTTTACTTTTTCAGCACACACAATTTTCCATTTCAGTTATAGATGATAAAGTATTTTTCTGGCCTTTCAAAGAAACATTTAAAAGTCCCTCCAGCATTCGAAACATTTTTCATACTAGAAACTTTGTTAAGCCTCAATTTCTTCTTCATCTGATCATGATGCATCAAAATTGCTTTTGTGCACAATATTGGGAGATAGTTCATCTTCTAACACATGTTTGACACATTCTAAATCATTGTAGATTTTAGCATAACCGTCAAAGTTTTAACGCTTCATCCAATTTTATTATCTTAGAAATATTTTACAGTATTTCATCTTCATCAAAATTTTCACATTGGATTGAGATTCCATCTCCATTTCAATATAGATTCCATTTCCTTTCCAAATTCAGTATGATGAAGCAATTCGTGCTGGTTTTTTCTGAGGCTTCATTTCACATGGTGCTTTAGAGAGGTTCAAAGCTGTAAAGATATCCACTTTGTAATCTTCACCTTCGTTTAGTGCAGAAATGAACTCATAAAAAAACCCGTGATCCAAACACCGAACTAGCAATACATCTGTCAACCCTTTTTTCCTTAGGAATAAAACAATTTCACTTTTTTCCTCCCTGTATTTTTTTCTGTGCCAAGGTGAGTGGTATTTACCCAATCCCCCTTTCAAAGTTGGGTCGAACACTGAACTGAAAACCCCATGCAGCTGTCTGTAAACAATAATCAAGGTCATTTCAAGCTACAAATTTGTTTTATTGGAGTGATTTTTTGTTCATCATTTACTCATTTGCCTTTGACGCGTTCAATACTTTAAGCATGGAAATGTTATCCTACTTGCTGACATATTTTACCTATAAAGAATTAATTCTGTCCCCACAAGGCCCAAGTTTTACCACTTTCATTGAGACTCAGAATTGAAGATATGGCAAAAAAGTTCCACTTTTAATACAATGTATAATTAGAAGAAAGAATATTAATACTTTAGTTTTCTTAGTAAAAAGAAAATTCAATTAAACATGATGAAACATTGCATGGACCTTATGCAAGCGTGTGAAAAATCTTTAGTTAATTTTCTTTACAATTTGAGTGCGATGAAGAGCTATCGTACTTCACCTGGTGTGCCCTAGTGTAATTGCGCTGATATGTTATTATAATTTTCTCACTTCATAAACTACAATTTACTTCCAGCGTTGTTGCTGAAAACAGAGAAGGTATAGCCAGAGCTGGGCTTTACGAATGTGGGGCCCCATTGAAGAATTCTGGCGGGGCCCTTTAGAGAAGGATTGAATTTAATTTGAGATACCAAAAAAGAATGAAGGAGGTCTATAAGTTCAAAATTCGTCACATGTGTGTTGGTGGTTCTTCTTAAAACATAATTGGTACTTGGTAACTCGGCAACTCGGTACTCAGCCGAGTAGTGAAAGGCCGAGTACTCGGTCAAAGTGCCACTCGGTACATCTCAATTCCACTCCATTCTGCAACTATGTCAACATAGGTTGATAAAGACTGAAATTGGGTTCGTTTTGGGGAGCTTTCACAACATTTCATAAAAATTCGTTTGCTTAAAACTGCTTTATTCAACTTATAAGCTCAACCAACTCCCCCCGAAAACATACCATAAATATTTAAAATAATTGCTCGACCTGAATTATAAATCAAGCTTTCAATTTACTCCCTGCGAAATCCTTTAAGCGAGAAGGATTGCAGGTTTGTGAAAGCTAAAAATTCTCAAAATGGATATTTTACAAAATAAAAAATACAAAAGAAAGGAAAATATCCAAAACTAGCTTTTTTTTTTTAAATTTTACAAAAATAAAGTTCAAACAATATTCTATCTTTAACAAAAAGCGGACACAAAAATAAAAACCTGGAACGACTTCCCTTTTTTTTAATATACAAATTATTTGCATTCGTACTTCTATTTTCTGACAAAAAAAAAAAAAAAAAAAAAAAAAACAAGCTTTCTTTTCACACGTCATCTGAATAACAGAATCAAATACACTCTCGATCTTTGTTCTCCTTTATTAACTCAGTTTGCATAATGTGCTGCACAATTTTCAAAATTTTTCCAACCGGTTTAATTTATTTACCATTTACCATTATTATTACCATAAATATTTAAAATAATTGCTCGACATGAATTATAAATCAAGCTTTCAATTTACTCCCTGCAAAATCCTTTAAGACAGAAGGATTGCAGGTTTGTGAAAGCTAAAACTTCTCAAAGATAGATATTTTACAAAATAAAAGATACAAAAGAAAGAAAAATATCCAAAACTAGTTTTTTTCTTGAATTTTACAAAAATAAAGTTCAAACAATATTCTGTCTTTTACAAAAAGCGGACACAAAAATAAAAACCTGGAACGACCTCCCTTTTTTTTTTTTTTTAATACACAATTTATTTGTATTCGTACTTCTATTTTCCGACAAAAAAAAAAAAAAAAAACAAGCTTTCTTTTCACACGTCACGTCATAACTGAACAACAGAATCAAATACACTCTCGATCTTTGATGTCCTTTATTAACTCAATTTGCATAATAGGCTGCACAATTTTCAAAAATTTTCCAACCGGTTTATATTTATTTGCCTAGTTGTCATAAAAAATCATGTTTTCCCAATTCAACAGGACACGTAACCACTCGTCAAAGGTAAACATGAAGTCGAAGTTAGAGTATGCAATTTCTTCGACTTCTGAGCTTTATTTATTTAAGCTCTTTTCGTTTCTAAAAACTAATTGTACGATAAAACGTAAGGTTTTAAACAGTTCTAAACAGAAATACAAACAGGATAAGTTTGATACAATTTACCATTGTTTACGTGTATATTAATGTTTCTGTAATACCTTTTTCTTTAACTGTAGCCTATTAATAATATATCTTAGCTGTATCCGTAACGTCTCTTTCAGAATTATTTAAAAGTGATAATGTCGCCAATCTAGCAACCTTCTGGCAACCTTTCTCGTTTCCAACTCCATTTCCACTTCCTGTAATCTGTCGCGTTTTATTATATGCTCCAGACACCTCCATGCATTTTTTTTTCTCATTTCACTTGATTTCGTTAAACTCCCAGTAGTTTTTCAAAAAAGAAAATTTATACAGCATTAAATTAATTTTACTTTTAAAATTTTAAGAAAGCAATTGAATTTTTAATGCAAGAACCATTTATTGCAAAGCAATTCAAAGCAAAGAGCATTTTGCAATATTTTACATTGTTAGCTTAAATAGTAGGCAACATTGTCGTCGTGGCCGGCAACAATTTGTTCTGTTGAGAGTGGATTACGGAAAATTGTTTTGATATTTGATGTTATAAATTCTTAAGAACATATTAGCAGGAAAATGAGTTTGTATAAAGGTCGCCATCAAAATTATTTGGGGCTTCATCAACATCCAAGACTCACACCATAGTAAATTGTGAAGCTTAACTGCATGAATCTCATGCTCACAAATGAAAATCTTTCAAATGAAACTGGTGTGTATAAATAATTTTCCGTACTCATAATTTAAAAGCAAAGAATTTATCTTTCTATCTTTTCGAAAGCATCTAAGAATACAGTAGTTGTTGTCTGTTACTTCTCGTTTTTATTCGTTAGGCAGCGCTTCATTAAAATCATAATTTTTCCTTATTTATATCTGGGTTATCTGAAGTAATTGTTTAGTTAGTTTTATCGTAATCTAACTTTTTCAGGCGAACTTATCCATAGCTTCTTTTTCCGTGTGTTCCGTTTTATTGGTCTTTCAAAGTTATCTTTCGTAAGTAAACCTTCCTGTGACATACTTCATACACGATTTTGCATATAGAGTGTATTATGTATTTTGTCAAATATGATCACAAACGTTTGCATCTATCTCCTGTTGCATTACAAAGTATTTGTTGTCAGTTATGAACACTCTTTGAAGCATAATTTCATGGTTTTGTTTTTAAAGTTAAAAGGGATCACTAGTGGCATATCCTTCAAAATAACATTTATATCAAAATTTATTTCATGTATATCGTTGGTGCAATGAGTTTTCGAAATAAAAAAGCTTTTTTTTTTCAATTTCACCCCAAAAGTTCCATTTTATTGATGTTCATAGCATGTAGAATTTTAACAAAACTGTAAACATTCAATTTAGTTCAAAAGTAGTAGGGATGCAGGGATTAAGGATTTTGAATTGGTTAGCCAGTAAATTAGCCAAATTTTAAAAGTATAAATAGAAAAAATATTTAATCAAAGAATGATTTGAAGTAAAACTTAATTATTGACAATCTTTTGAGGATAAAGAGAGATTTTTTTTTTCTATGGAAATTTCAAAGAATTTTCTGTTTGCCAATAAATTTGTCAGATTAGAATTTTTTCCGATGAATTTACGATTTTATTTCATTTGGTGCAGTGGCAAATGTCCTCGGGATGCACGAGATATCCGGCAACTATTCGGTATCCGGCCTATTCGGCTGATTCTTTAATTATCTGATCTGGACAGGATATCCGGTACTAATGTGGGGGTTATCAGGTGCATATGTAGGGATTATCCAGTTTAATGGAAAATTTTTAATTGACAGTTTCAATTTTTGATAAATCTCTTGGACGATGTAATTATTTCATGTTTCCTTCATTATTTTTTGCTTTTAATGTCGGTGGCCAAATTATTAGGGACACTTTCAAATTCTGAAATTTTCATGTTTAGACTCACTTTTTGAAGAAATAACTTGCTTGAACTTTTTTTAACTTGCTTGAATTTTAGAAAATATATACAAGATATGAAAATCATGCCAGATAGACGAATTAACTGATTCCAGCACCAGAAAGAAATTTTTATATTGTAATGCAGTGCTAAAAGCGCAAAAGCTTGTAAAAAATATTGAAGACAAGTTTTGAGATTACAATGAGTCTGTTCTTTCAGTGAAAAAGATGCGATTAAGTGGATAAAAAGTCATGCATTCCATTCAAAAGCTCATATATTGTTGCATTAAAAAAAAGGTTCCTTGTAACCAGTAGCAGGGGAGGGGGCTGAGTCCGCACCGAGTGACACTTAATATAAAGGATTTCATATTTTATAAAAAATATAAATACTTAAATTCTAATTTCTGTAAATTATGTTTAATCTAATACATTTAACAAAAATAGAGTGACCAATATTGCTGAGGGAGAGGGAGGTTATATATGGCATCTAGAAGTACCGTCAAGCTCGCTTGTAACCAAGAAGGAACAGCAATATTTTCGGGTTATAACCAAGTGTTCATAGAAATATTTAAGGGAAAAATCATAAAAATTCGATCATAGTTCATTTGTTTTGTTTTTTTAAATAAATTTTTTCATTGTCGAATGCATTGGTTAATTTACTTTGAACTGTTTTACTATGTCTTTCTTGTGTCATTGTTTATTGGAGAAAACACATGACCTGGATTCCAAGAAAAGATTTTAAAAAGTAGTTTTTCCGAGTTTTGTTCATAAAAAGGTCTTTATCACTTGTTTTCAGGATTTATAACTCCAGACTACCTTTATGTTAACTTTAGGATGTTAAAAGTGATTTTCCAAGAAAGGATTTGTCGCACTGGCTAGGAATTAAACATTTTATAAATAACTTAAATATTGCTCGCGATATTCAGGGCGCGAGAAATGCTCCCATAGACTTAACATTGTACCAAACAAATATTTCTGATTTCATCGTTAAATCAGGGTTCATTATTACCGAGTTTAAGTGTATATGAGTATTTTTAAGTACACATTTGGCAAAAAATGATGAAAAAAAGTCCGTGGAAAAAAATTTCATTGTAAAACGTATTAGAAAATATATCACCAATTCTCGTGCAAACCGCCGAACAATGGCATATAAGAAGGGGTCCGTGTCAAATCATCACAGGGTTTATAACGCACCGTCACGAAACTGGATGAAACTTGGTACATCTAGAGATTTAACCTAGTTATGAATGAAAATGTGAATTTTTTTTTTTCAACCCATTCAAAAATTATTAATTATTCAAATTTTCGTTAAAAAATTCTACACTTTGAGACGGTTAAGCCTCATTTTGTCAGAAACTATAAAAGATACAAGCTTAAAATTGGTCTTGTTTTAAAGCTCTTTTAATCTGCTTTACTTTGATGTAAAACTTGATGAAATCAAAAAATATTTTAAAATTAATTTTAATTTTTCAAAAATGGACAATTTTAAAATTCTTAAAAAATTTATAAAATTACTTTGTGTTATCCTCTCACATCTCACCAAGTTTCTTAATGGGATGAGTTGATACAAAAAGGACACAGAAACTTCACATATATATCCAAATTTTCGCATTTTGGAGAAATGGCTTTCTGATAGATCGATCAAATATTATTCCAAATTATAAAAATCAGCCCAGCAAACTATAAATGGACTGCTAATAGCAAGGTAAAACCTTCAAGTGACTTACATAAAAATTGAATGAAATATAATAAATTAAAAAAAAATATTTTTTAAAAAATCATATTAACTAATTTTTCAGAAAAAGAGAACATCAGCGTTGTCCCAGGTTTACTGGAATTTTTTAGTCTCTCAGCTGCAAAATCTTTATAATTTTGTTCTTTTCTTCAGCTGGTAGAGTATATGTTCGTCCTGTTGGCGTGATAGGATTTACTTTGCAATTTATGTCCAAACAAGGTATCCAAAGAATGGTACTGATAAGTATGAAAATAAAGAAGGTTCTGGTGGGTGGAGGAAAGTGACTTTTACTTCATTCTCTTCATTTTTGGCCAAAGCATAACTTAGCCACTATTTTTTATTATAGGGTCAGACGGGGCAATTATGGGTCAAAACCCCATAACATCTCGATATTTTCTTAAGTATAAAAGAAAAAACGTTTTTATTTGCCATGGAGTAAGCTTACACAATTCAGAAATGATTTAAATAATCCCTTTACCTAAAATTGCATTATTATTTATTTTGTTTAATTTAAATGATTGACTAAGAATTACCCTGGATCGGGGCAAATATGGGCCACTCCCTTTTTTTAAAGTACATCATATCAAAAATAATTAACTATTCTAAATTATCATTTCTTAACCCATAAAGAGATTTTTGAATGAAGAAAATTTTTATGTTTAAGAAATAACACATTATATTTGAAATAATTTGATGTTTTTCTTACTAGTCTACTACAATTGGTTATGCTTTTTGCTCTAAGCTCACGATTCGGGGAAGAAATTTCTTTAATAATTGTATGATACCTTCATCAATCATGATTCTATAAACTGCAAGGGTTTTTCTTTTCAATTTCAATTAATTAGACAAAAAATTGCACTTATTTCTAATTACTTTTTTATTTGAGCATTGGATTTCTCTTGCAGTTAGAAGATAGACAAGGGAGTTTAATTTTTTATAGATATCGAATTTGTCTCCTTATTTGGTACTAAAGTGATTTGCATTAATTTGTTGCTTATTTTGGTTCTTGATGTGTGCCATAATTGCATGCTGACACAGTTTATCTTCAAAGCTGAAATTGATTTACTGGCCAAAAGGGCATGTTACTTCAGCTACAATTGAAGATGATATATGAGTATCATCCAATGTTGCTTTTAGAGGATTAAAATTTCTTTTTGAGAGAGAGTTTTGATTGATGTTTAAGTTGATGTTAATACTGGTATTATTTTCATAAAAATAAATGAGAAAAACATCTAAAATATCAGAAAATATACTGACCCAGAGTTATCCCGTTGACCCAGAATTACCCCACTAATCTGGCGTATAAATCAGTATACTTTTATAATATTTTTTTTTAATGAACGAAAAATTTATGTAGGCATGAAAAGCTTAGACCATTTGTTATTAAAAAACAGCACCAACAAAATTGTTCCTTTAACAGTGTTTCACCGACACGAATCTTGAAAAAAATTATGATTTTCCAAAATAATCTTTTTTGGAGATGTTTTTATTGAAGTGTTGAATTTTTTTTTTCTCTTGTTTACTTCACTGTTGCATTGTTTTCGACTTTGGTATAGGAAAATTGAACTTATAAGGCTGACTTAGCATAATTTAGTTTTTTTGTAAAAACATTTTTTAACAGTAAAAAGTTGGTGACCCTTATTTATCCCGGAAAGAGAGTGACCCATAATTCCCTCGTGTGACCCTATATGAAATAACATATCCATTTTGACCTTTCATCGTTGCCAAAATAACCCTTTCTCCAGTTCAGATGACAGAATATTAGGTTGATGATGGAGAAAACGAAAATGCTTCACAGCTGGAGGGAATAAAAGCATGCAGGTTTTGGGTATTGGCATTGCTTGCTGGAAATGGAAACAACGAGAGAGCTCTTTTGCATATTCAATATATTAATTTTGGGGTGGTGGAACTGAAGTTCATGTACATTGAAAGGTCAGATTTTGCCCTTTGGTACAGTTGCATAGGTGTCGTAGTTTGTTTTTTGCATGGCACATGAAGGCTTGCCCTTGCTGCTTCGCTTTTTAGTGTACCACCCACGCCATCACATGGGCTTTTACTGCAAGCAGTGGCAGGAAAATGCCACCCCGGCTTAATACTAAAATCTTTCATGGCAGCATAGATTTAAAAAGTTTTTTATTTTTGTACTGTGTAGCTGATAAATCGGAGAAATAAAAAAAAATGTCCCACCCGATTTTCCAATTTTGATTAAAAAAAAGCATATATATATATATATATATATATATATATATACAGTCGAGTCTTGACATATGCGAGGGATGTTTTCCAAGACCCCTCGCGTAAGTCGAAATTTCGTGTTGTGGAAAAGGGTATGTGTAAAAACTTTTATAAACATACCCATGTAATCAAAGACACTTGAAAACACCACCTCAAACTGTTGAAAACCATTTTTCAACTGTTGGTCGCTGGTTAGTGGACTGTATAACTTATTTTAAGAAATAGCTGAGGCTGATACAATTTTAATTTTGCTTGATTTATTGAAGAACAATTATATTGTATACATCATGCCGCCGCAGTCTTACAGTTTCTGTCCGATGGTCCCAGAGACTACAGTATAAAACTGCAATCCCAGAGGCATTGCCACAGGAAAAGTATAAAGATATAAATTTGCATATGCACAGTAAAATACATACTCCCGGCATTGAAATTGATAGATTTCAAAACTATTTACCAATAAAATTATCAGTAAAATACCATAAAATTTACACCATAAAAATGAACATATATGAAACTCAATTAAATTTAAAACAGTCAAACATGAAAATATGTATACACAATAAAGCAAATATACTTTACACTAAACTCTTTCGATTTGATTTCTGATTATTAAAAGGTCTTCGTAAGAGTCACGTTACCCATTGTGTGTTTTAAATGATATTTAATTGATTTGACACCAAATTGAGATTTAGGTGGAATAAAATTCCATTTGATTCTTTCAAAGCTAATAAATTTTGAAGTCTCATCTGGTTGACTCACTAAATTTTGCAAACGATAGAGTTCGTTGTGAGCACCAATATATGTTTTAGCGTTATCGCTGAATAGTGATGTGGATCGGGTAAATACCCAGCGGGTAGGTAAATATTTTTTGGGTATTTACCCAAGGCCTGGGTAAATACCCAAAAACCTGGGTATTTTATAAAAAATGCAAAAAAGTGAATGAGAAGTTTTTTAAAAATCTAAATATGAAATAATTGGTAAAACCGATATTTACATATGTATTACACAGTTTATAATATTTTTTATTGAAAGACTTGATGAAATCATGAAAGAAACATATCGTGAACCAAAGAATCTTTCTTTTCAATGTCATAATTGGAGAAGTATAAGCAATTCATTATGAACTTCAGGATTTCAAAATTACAATCTAGGTTAGTCGTATCCAAAATGAAAAAAAAGGAAGCATGAGGGATGTTTGGAAGAATAAACTGAGAAGTTATTAAGACACTATGGTGTTATTTTTTTTATTAATATTTAAGTGATAACATGGAAAATATAGAAACAGTTTTCACATTAATAAGCAAAAAAAAAAAAAAGCAAAATTTTCTTTTCTGTTACCTTGCTCATTTGCATTTGTTCCCCTGTAGGGTGGGAAGGTAAATATTTTTTTGGTAGGGTAAATCCCCTAGTAATTGCGCATTTTGCAAAAAAATTTTAGGTAGTATTAAAAGGTGACTATTTTCTTTTTTAACATAAACCCTAAAATAAAAGATTATGAATTTTAAATGTTTATGTATATTATGTGTGTGTGTGTGTATATATATATATATGTGTGTGATACAGAATACACCTGAACAATTGAACTAAGTTTGGAGGAAATTTCTGCATAAGATATAGGTGGGCAGTTCTCAAAAGGTGGGAACAAACACAGACCTCAACTTTGAAGCTTCAACAGCAAATAACTTTCATTTTAATTAACTCAAAAATTTTTGAGTTAAACTATAATACTGTATAGAGACAAGAATTGACATAAATTATGGAAAAAATGCTCTTCAAATGCCCTTAAAAAAATATTTTCTTTGCTAAAAGGTACAATTTTGGACCTACCAAAACGTTAACTGAGCAAATGTACCATTAAAAAAAAATTATTTTTTAATTATATCCATACATTTCAAAAAAAAATTAAAGGTATGAATCTTACACTGAATAACTTTTTGTTAATATTTTACACAAATAACAAAAGTAAAGATAGATTATTTACTTTGTAAACGATTTTTAAAAAATGTAACTTTGAAATTTGATGTATGTCCAAAAGTTGCAATCTTTACAATGCTATTATTTGAGAACTAAGTATATGATGTTTTCGTTTTAAAGGTATTTATCGATCGTCAGAATCAATTTTTAATTGTTTAAAAGTGTTTTCATAAGCTTTTATGCAGTATCTTAGAAGAAAAATGATTTTTCTTAAACATACATGTGAGATGTCCAAATGGCGTTACGATCTTGACGCCGATAATTCTGTCCGTTTATTCATAATTTTTGATGATCCACTGTCTTCTAACCTCAATAAAAAAGGTTATTATAATGTTATCTTCTTTAATCCATTGGTATTTTGCATAATTAATACGCTACACATTGAACAATGCATAAATTATAGTAGTAACATGTCCTGCTATGATCGAACGAAAGCCATTTTGCGCTAACATCGCCAAGCAAACTTCCGCTGGCAACATTGGCGACAACACAGTATACGATACGCTAAAGGTTACCAGAGGGGAATTCCAGTCTGACAAAAGGGAAGTTGCAACCTATTAAATGTTCATATTTTGGTTATTTGATATTGTTAATTGACCCTCAAAACTAAAAAATTCACCATCGCCGAATTTTAAAACACCGTGGTTGATTTTTAATGAATTTTTAAAAATCCACGAGCAAAAGTGCGCGCTTCTGAAACGTCACTAGCCTACGTCACAGGGCGCGAATGGGCAGCCTCCCGCCGAAGATCCCTTGTTTTCGCTAGGAAGATTTGGAGCGTACTGATATTTTTATTTTTTAGAAATTCAATCATCCTTTTGAACACACTATGGAGACCGGATTCGTTAAAGCACAATCTAAATAATCTTCCTCATGTAACATCAATGAGGATATTCGAATATTTCCGAGAGGATGAGAGGTTTAATGTTCCAGAAACGCAAAGGAGATAAGCCTTTTACGTTTCGTCTTCGAAGTCGAATGCGTGACCTTCGGTGTTCCCCCCTACCGGAAGAGCGCATGACGTCACTTCCTATGCCATCTGACGTCACAGGCGCTTGAACTTTAAAAATTAATTTAAAAAAAAACTACTTATCGTATCGCAAAATTTTTTTCACCTATGATGTTCATACATGTTACTCTATCATATAAAAATAAAATTGAAAAATCGAAAACTTCCCTAATGTAGTTTATCGTCAGCTGTACCACTTTTGGCGACTTTATCACCTGCGCTAGCAATTCCCCCCCCCCCTCGCTTTTATTAGTTTAGGGGTTTTTTTTCTCCTTTCTTTTGGAAACATAATTGAACAATCTCCAAATAGAAATACAAATTTCTTTTTTCAACAATTTTTTTTAAGACATCGTTTTAATTCTTATGACAATAGAAAGAATATTCATTATTAAAACTGATGTCACTTTTTACATTTGTATTATTTTTAAATTAAATAATTGTTTTAATTCTCGAATTTTTTAGAGTTAAAAAAAATTCGTCTGCAGTTGATTTGTGAACACATATCAGTTGGTTATTTTCATTCTGTCTTGAAATTTGAGAGATAGTAAGTCTTGTGAATTAACATGTTTTGAAAAAGTGCTTTAAACAATTTAGTTAAGTTCTTGTGGAATTAACGTGTATTTATATGATTTTTGAAGTCATTATTGATTTTTAATACCTATTTGAAAACGGATTTATTGCAAAGTTTAATGCTCACACGAGATTATATCTCCTAGAAGTAGAACAAAAAGTGAGGTTCTGGTAGAAGCACATTCTACGTTTGGAAAATATCTGCAGAAAATGAAAGTTAATAATCCAGAAAAATACAAATGTTATTTAATAAAGGAAGCTGCAAGAAATAAAAAAGCAAGAGACAAATTATCTGAAGAAAAGAAAACCATTCGAAAAGAACAAGCCCGTCTTCGTATGCAGAAGTTGCGTGAAAAAGGAAAAGCTGGGAATCGAACTGCAATACGCTCAACCTTTCAGAAGAAAATTAAAGATATGTCTCCAGAAGAACGAAAAGAATATGATCGTATAAGGAAAAGAGAATCCAGGGCTAAAATGAGCCATCAAAAGAAAAGAAGGGTTCTTGAAAGGGAAAAGAAGTATAGAAGTAATCGTGCTACTATGAAACAGCTTCAAAATTCCAAAACAGAAGTACCTGCAATAAAAATACAGCCTAAAAATTCTAAAACAGAAGTGGCTGTTGCAAAGAAAGAGCTTCAAAATTCAAAAGCAGAATTGCTTTCATGTGTCAGTACTATTCCTTCTCACTCATCAATATCTCCATCAGTACGTTCCCGAACATCAAGGATACGTAAAAGCCTGCCCAAATCTCCTACTAAATATGCAAGCATGATAAAAAGTTTAATCCGGTCATGTTCAATAGAAAAAAAGCATGCTTTAAGAAAAATTGGAATACCTAGCCCTAAGAAGACAAAAGATCCAAGTCATATTGAAAGAGAAATCAAGAGACAGGCTAGCATCTTAAAACAGAAAAGAAATTTAAAAGATTTAAGCAGGATGAAGATGTTAAAAACCATTTCTCAAGTTTCTCTGAAGATCATTAAACGATCAAAACAAACTATAAATAGTGTACCATACAAGCATAAAGTTTTGAAAGTTCCTCGAGAAAAAATTATTAATTTCTACAAAAGAGGAGACATAAGCAGACCTTTGCCGTGCAAAAAAACAGTTAAGAAATTTAAAGTTATGTACCTAATGGAAACCACTATATTAAATGCATTCAACCGTTATAAAAAGGAATTTCCATAGGACTGTATAGGTTACAGCAGTTTTGCAAGAATGCGGCCTAAAAATGTAAAAATTACAGGGTCAAAAGACTTAATTACATGCATGTATGAATATTGTGTGAATCTATTGTACAAATTGGACTGTCTTCGTCGCCTTGCCCCTCATAATGGGCCTAATTTTCCGAAATTGCCAAGCACTGTATATGAGTTAAATGAACTAAGTATGTGCCAGGAAAGGTCTTTGCTTTGTGCTGAAAGAGAGTGTGGCGACTGTAAAAACAAAATAAACATCGAATTATTGGATAAAATTGAAAACTGTTGTGCAAATGTTCCAACAAAGTGGCATCGGTATGAAAAAACTGAACGATTAGTTCTGAAATCATCAGAGTCACATAAGTCAAACCAAGAAGTTAAAATTGTGAAGGACTTAGTGCAAAAATGTGGAGATGGTAAAACTTTTACTGAGCGAATTACGTGAAGAACTGCAACCTTTTGGCATGCATTTGTTTAATGCAATGTGGCAGTTGCAGCAATTTAATTCTCTGATCGATAACTTATGTGACGAATGGCTGGTAACGGTAGAAGACTTTTCAGAAAATTTTCGAGTCAAATACCAGTTAAACCCTCAATCGTCATACTGGGATAATAAGGGCATTACTTTACATCCTACTGTATGTTTTTATCGAGATCCCCAAACACAGAAAATTATAAGGGAAGGTGTAACTTTAGTTACATCTGACTTGGTACATGATCATTTTGCAGCCGATGTGTTCCGTACCAAGGTAGTTAACCATATTATAACCAAAAGAAGTCTAAAAATCAAGCGTCATGTCGGATGGTCTGATGGATGTGCCAGCCAATATAAAAGTTGTGAAGTTTTTTTTGATTATTCACTATACCCTCAAACCTTTCAACATGACTACGAACACCATTTTTTTGGCTTTCGACATGCAAAAGGGCCTTCTGATGCAGAAGGCGCAGTAATCAAAACATGGGTCGATAGGCAAATTGTCCATACAGGTTGCCTGATTCAGTCAGCGGAAGACTTTGTCCAGATTTGCCAGGAAATGCCAACATCGATGCAGAATGGAAAAAAATTTAAAACTGAGCAGGCAGTAATTTTAGTTCAAAAAGCCGAAATCGATCATGCTCGACAAGGGACCAGACAACCAGCTAAGACTGTCAAAGGCACTCAAAAAATTCATGCACTTCGAGCAACAAATGACATTGGACTTGTGGAAATAAGACCGAGGTCGTGTTTCTGTACGCACTGCAAAAATTTGCAGCCATGTGTCACAAGAGAAGCCGGTGAACAAAAAATTGTTTCTATAATCAGCTCTGCTCCAGATACTGGGTCTCCACAATTAAATGAAGAATATGAAATGGGTGACTGGCGTTTTGTCATATATGATGAAAATTTATGGCCAGGAGTTATTGAGAAAATCACAACCATTAATAGTGTTAGGATGTATTCCTTAAATTTCTTAACTCCTCAAGGTGATATTAATTGTAATAGATTTCGCTACCCAGAGAAGACAGATGTTGCAGAACTGCAGTACGAAGATATACTTCTGAAATCAACGTCTCCACCTCATCCTATTACTACAAGAGGAGATTTTTCTTTTGATAAAGAAATTATAGCTCACTGTATCCAAAAAATGGTTTAGTGTAAATAAATTAAAAAAAAAAAAAACTGAAGTTTAACAGCAACGGCATTAGAAAAGGACAGCATTAGCAAAAATTTGCAGACACGTGTTTCTGGATTAAAGGGAATTGCTTTTTCAATGTAAAGAAAAATGAAAACAGTTTTTGTTTGATGCCTTTTAATTCACATGCGTGTGCCATTGAAAAAAAGATTCCCTGTAACACAGAAACACATGTCTGCATTTTTTCTTGTTTTGCAAACTTAGTGCCTTTAAAACATTGTACTTAAAATTTCATTTTTTTGTGTAAAAATATTTATTACTTTCTTAAAGCACATTTTGTTTATTTTTCCTTTAAAAATGTATATGTCGTATTTATTTGTCTCCATTTTTATTCCTTATTTGTCTCAATAAATCAAACTACGAGTCGGAATAGTTATTTCCATGAAGCTTTTTTTTTAACCTTTCATCAACTTATTCAAAATCATTCCAAAACTTTATTATATGTAAAGAGCAGTATGTACAGCCATTCAAGTACTTCATTAATATCCTCTTTGCTATTAAATTGCAAAATTCAAAAAGTAGTAAATAAAATTTTCATTGGAAAAGTTAAAAATCATATTGACAATTGTCAAAAATGGTGAAACTTGCATTATGATGATGTCCAAAATCCGTTACCTACAGGGCAACAATGTCCAAAATACGTTACCTACAGGACAACAATGTCCAAAATCTGTTACCTACAGATTGCTGATTTAATTTGCCAATTAACAATTTTTACAAATACCTGCTGTCTTTTCATGTTCATATATTGTGTTCCAGGTATGTATACTATAGAATAAAAGCAAAATTGATGTCAAATTTGAAAATTTTTGAAATTGTTCAAAGTTAACTTTTTTGTTCCCACCTTTTGAGAACTGCCCAGGTAAATAAATAGTAATAATAAATTGAGCGACATTTCGTTACATTTTGATGTCATGCTGGGACATATTACTGGGTTATAAAAGACTAGGACCTTAAAAAATTGATGTTTGCTTTTTTTTGTAACCAGTTAAGCTCTTTTTCTTTTTGTAGAATGGCTTTTTATATCTGAAATTTGGCTATCAACGTTGATTAGGCATATCCAACACATTTAATGTGAATATCATATTAGATTGCTAAGCTGTTTCACACAATAATTCTTTAAATCTGTGATCAAAATACAATTTTTGGGCAAAAATTTATTGTTTTGTATATGATTGGTTGTATATATACATAATAGAATACATACAGAAAAGTATTTTAGTTGAATATAAATTTTTGAAATAAATACCCGGGTATTTACCCATTTTGGGTATTTACCCGGGCATATACCCGGGGTATTTACCCCTAAAAATAAATACCCGTGTATTTTACATCACTATCGCTGAATAAACCAGCATATTTTCCAAGACAAGACAGAAATCTTTTTAGTAATGCAAAAAATGAATCAGATGTTAAAGCCGACACAATTTCAAATTGAAAAGCATGGGATGATAAACATACAAATATTGTAAATACCTTTTGCAATGCATCTTTAAATTGATATTTAATTTTAATATAGAATAGACCTACGAAGTCAGTGCCAGCATTCAAAAAAGGGAAAGGTTTGTTTGCAGCGTTCGGGTGGGAGGTCTCCCATTTTATGTTCTAAAATTTGTGGTTTGTATTTTGAACAAATCACACATTCATGTACAATTTTCCGAGAGAAATCTCTCCCTTGAATTATCCAAAATTTTAATGTAAATGCATGCAATAGTGCTTGCACACGTAGATGGGAAATTCTTACGTATAAATCTAATAAAATAAGTCTTGATAACTTATGATTTTTAGGCAATGCTATTGGATTCTTTGCATCAAAGGGTAATTTGGAATTTGATAAGCGACCTCCAACTCTTATGATATTTAAACCTTTATCATGAAAAGGTAACAACAATTTTAATTTACTTGAGATTTTAACCTGTTTTCCCGAACTTAGCTGCAGAAAGTCATTATTAAGACATTCATGCTGAACAATCGATAAAAGTTTCAATTCACTGGCAGTGACCTCATCTGCAGTAAAAGGTCCAGCCTTCTTTATTTCATTCTTGCAGTTATAAATGAACCTAAGAATATAACTAAATACATTAATTAATTTTCGATAATTATTACTCATATTCAAGGAATTTCCCAAAAACACGTTTTTTGTAACAACTAAAACAGTTTCAAGAATATCCTTCAATTCACTGAAATATAACGATTGATTGAGATCATTCAGTTCAAAAGAATGTTCACTTAATAGAGGTATTAAAATCTCTGATTCTTCCCACCTCTGCTGATTTGACAAGAGAACACCTGCATCTTGTCCACGGGAAATAATATCTGCTATATTATCTTTGGAAGAGGTATGTTGACACTGGTGATTTTGATCCATAGGTTGACTTACCTTCATTCTATTGGATACAAACGGCTTCAACTTCGCGGGATGGGTTTTAATCCAGGTGAAAACAGTGGTCGAATCACTATACAAGTAAATATGGTCTATTTGCAACTGTAACACAGGTACAGTCTTGGATGTAAGTTGCGCTAATAGAAAGACCGTTGACAACTCTAAACGAGAAATTGTTGAGGTCTCTAGAGGAGCTACCGCTGATTTATTGCACAAGAGACTCGTCGTATTTACGCATCTATCGAATTCAAGTAGACAACTGATCCAATGGCTTGTCTTGAAGCATCAGCGAATCCGTGTCGCTGAATAGTAATTGCATTAGGAAGAGGATTAGATCTTGGAATTTGCACTTGATTTACAATTGAAAGTTGTTTTAAACAGCTCCACCACTCTTTAGGGGGATAAGGATCCGACCAGTTGAGTAACAACACCCAGTCTCTGAAAGAACATTTTTTCCTTCAAAATGAATGGTTGTATTAGACCCTGGGCGTCGAAAATTCTAGAAATCGTAAAAAGAACTTCACCTTTCATGTAATTTTCCTTGAGATTCACAGTCACTTTAAATGTAAAATAATCCGAACTTGAACGCAACATTTCCAATGTCTTGCCAGTCATTTCTTGAGGTGTAAACGAATGTTCAAAGTTTGTGTGTAGTAAGTCGGGATGGTTACACCGATTTATGGAGTTCCATTTATTCTTTATGCAAAACTTGAATGAGATCAGACTGTAAGAACTTTGCCTGATCCAAATTTTCCGATCCTGAGAGAACGTCATTGACACAAAAGTCCCCGCGTGTGACTTCACATGCATCGGGAAAATCTTTATGTCCTTCATCTATCAAAGCCCTTAGAGTGCGAGTGGCAAGGAATGGCAAATGTATTTCCGCGACATCTCGGGAGCTTCCCAAATTGCTTAATGACCTACTCTTTTCCTCTATTAGAAGTTTTACTAAATCTCTACCAGAAACATCACGTTTAGCCATTTTACTGAAATATTCCTCGCTATACAACTCTTTAATATAAACTTTCTGATTTATCCCACTATTTTCAGGAAAGGGTTCAATCTCAAGAAATCATTGAGTTGCACGATTTAAATTTTCTTGTTCGGAAGTTAAACCCGCAAGGAAGTTTGTTTTTACGTTATTCATCATTCCAGATGACTACAAATCCGAACACAGTATTTTGCAAAAACATCGAATTATCATTTAATTTAAATCTCCCCGGCTTAAGTAATTCGAAAAAGAATTCGCACCCAATCAATACATGAATTTTACCAGGAATAAAAAATTCAGAATCCGCTAATTTTATTCCGCTGGGGAAATCCAATTGCGATACATCAAGACTAGTCATCGGCGTTAGTCCCGTAATTTTTGGCAAGATTAAGAAGGTAGTCGTTTTTGAATTATCTCCCTTCGCGTTCGAAATTGTAGCTGTTACTGACTTTTTTGTTACTGACTTTCTGTACCATTAATACCAGAAATAAAAAGATTCGATGTTTCCTTTTTTAGCCCAAGTAATTTAGCAGCTTCATAAGAAATGCAGTTTACAGAACTACCACTATCTAAAATTCCTCTCAATTTAACTTTCATTCCACGCGAATTGGTAACATATATTGAAACGTACTTAAAGTTTCAGATTTCTGACCTTGAAGCACACTGACGAGTGACGCTTCTTGTTTATACAATGATTCTTCTATCGCGGAAAACGAATTGTTAACATTTACATTTGAAGGTACCAATTTACCGCAATTATTGCCTTTTTTCATAATGTAGCAATGTATTATGCCTTTCAAAGCATACAGAGCATTTTAATGTTGATCGACAATCAGCTTTGTGTTGCCTTAAACAATTTTTACACAATTTATGTGTCTTTATAAATTCTAAGCGCTGTGAAATATCTAAATTGTTAAACTGGTTACATTTAAATAAAGATGGTTCCTTACACAGAAGGCAAGGTTAAATGTTTTTATCGGCATTAATTAATAAATTCCTGGGTTTTAACTTAGGATTTCGAAACTCTTTTACATTTTTGTTAGAAATATTCGTATTTAATTGATCAAGTACATTAGATCTATTATCTATAAATTGTAATAATTCATCTAATGACGGAATTTCTTTAGTAGCTACAGATAGTTCGTATGCCTTTCTAGTATTTTTGTCTAGCTTTTGAAGAACGATGTTTGTTATTATCGCATTTTAAAGATCATTACATTCTAAATTAAGCGCTTTTAAGCCTCCTAAATTCTTTTTAACTTTATCAGATAAATTTCTCAATAATTTTGAGTTTGCGAAATTTATTTTTTCTAATTCCAATATTTCCTGAATATGGAGATCCACAATTGCGCGTTTATTTTTATACCTAGACTCCAATGCACTAAACAAGGATTTAAACGTGTCCTCACTAGTTTCTAACATTTTTGCTTTACCTTGTAAGGCAGCTTTTAAATAGAACAATTTTTGAGTTTCTGAAATGTTTTCATTAGCAGAAATCATGGATTGAAACTAACCCTTAAAGTTAGCAAATTCTTCAAATTTACCGCTAAATTTAGGTAACGGGATAGTAGGCAATTTAGGTGCCAAATCAAACTTTAATGAATTGATAGTGCTAAAGTCTTCAGTTTTAGACTAATTCGTTTCATCAGTAAATCTCGTAAGGAAATATTTAATGTTTACCTCCAGAGTTACGCAGATTGAATCCAATTCCACGAAGATTTCATCACACTCGATTTCTTCTTTTTCATCCAACTTTAACTCACCATATAACTTGAAGAGCCTTTTCAATTCTTGTTTTATTTCCGAGATAGCACTTAATTTGTTTTCGCATTCAACTTTAGTCTTCTCACACAATTCTTTATCGTTTTCGTCGAATTTAGTTGTAAGCGTGAGCTTTGGTTTTACGCGTCCCCTTAATCGGTTCAACTCAGCTTTATTATACGTTTTTGCCATTAAAGCCACATTTGTAATATTAGGGCCAATAATTTTTCGAAATTAAAACTTCAAAAACACAATTTTAAGGGATTTTTGATGTTGTTCTGTAATTGGAGTATTTCCTCTGGAAAATTCGCGAAATTGTTGACTTGAAAATGAAATTTTAAATGCTCCGTAATGCTTCTGGTGTGTGAGGGGGGAAGAGGGGATCTTCAGAGGATCAATATTTTGAACACTTTCTTATTTTCAGACGAACTAAAGGGGAAAAAAAAGAATAGGGGGGGGGGAATTAGCTTATCAATAAGCTGTTGCTTTTGAATATTTTTAATTCAAAGATTTATTTTTAAAAGAAATCAAGATCTTTCCCTAACATTACTATTAATTTCTAAAAATCACTTTGTTTTCCTAAAACATGTTCTTTTCTTTTCATCAATAATAAAGGTTTTGAAAAACAATCAACTCAGCATTCTGGTGGAGGCTGTGGGCCCCCTTTCTGGTTGTGCCACTGTTCTATTTTGACCCGTCTATTTCATGGTTGGTTGGTTCATTCATGTGAGCGCCAGTTAAAGGATTAAAAGTAAATTTCATTTCAAGTAAAACTTTGGAAATACAAAATATCCGCTCTTTCTTCAAAACACTCATTTTTTTTGGCATGTAATCCTAGTTTACTACCTAAATTTAGTGAACTAGGATTACATGCCTATATATATTGTGGGGGGAGGGGAGGTTCACCATTACTTTGGGATCATGTACATGGGCCTCTTCTGAGTTTCCAGGGATGAGATTTTTCCGGCTTTGGCCGGAATTCCGGCTTTTTCTGTTGGCTTTTAAAACCTTTCCTCCTTTTTTTTGCCTTTTCAAGCCTTATTTTTCTCAAAAATCGGAAAAAAAAAAAAAATACTATTTTTTAAAATTTTCGGTTTCCAATTTCTTACTTGTTCTATTTTTTCGCCTTGAAGCTTCGTCCTCCGCGATATCTGCCAAGAACGTACGTTTTGGAATCATACCAACGACGTCAAACACATGCTGCGCCGAAAGTTGCATGCCTCGTTTGAGATTTCAATCTTTTTGCATCCTGAAAGTATTTCAATTATTTTTATTGTTGGGTGGTTTTTTACTCTTTTCTACCTTATATCCGCTTATTTTATTCATCATTTCAATAATATCTTTATTTCTTTAATTTATTTTAGAAAAAATGCAAAACTCAATCAAAAAATGTGGCTTAGCACCCACAGTCTCGATTTTTTTTTTTTTTTTTTTGATTTGGCATGGCTGCTTTTTTTGTGTATTTAAGAAAGCGTAAAAAATATTCATGGTGAATTTCAAATGGTTTAGGTTTTACAACCTGTTAAAAGTTTTGAGATTTCATGATTAAATGAGGCAGCTGCAAGTTGTTCTTTTTATTCCAAAATTGTATTAGGAAGTTTTCAAAAACAAATTTTAGGTTCCAATGCAAGGAAAAAGATAACCAATCGTTTATATACATATTTATTTATTTATTTTTAATTCTTACTATGAAAAGTATGTTCTACCACATAAAGAAATTTGAGATTTTTCTCTCTGTTGTAAATTTTTACTTTACAAACATATAATTTTAAAATTTATGTTCTCACTCGTTTAACACTATAAACTCAAATGTTCTTAATGAAAAAAATGTATTTTTCTCTAAAAAATATGAAAAGTTGACACTATTGTGTGATGCAGCCAAGATTGAACTCTGGTTCCCCCAACCCTTTGTTCAAGGACTCTGGTTAGAAATTGTTGCCTCTTTTTCAAAATTTAGATTTATTTAGGAATAAACACCCTTGCAAGAAATGGTACAATGCAGCAAATTGTACAAAATTATTACTCATATTTAATTAAATACGTATTACCTTTAAAACTGGTAAATTAGCCATTTTTTGTTGAATTTTTGGATATCATGGCTTCCAGGTTCTATTTTGATGCATTTTTGGATATCATCCCTTTCACGAAATTTTTTTGGATATCATCCCTTTTACGTAATTTTTTGGATTTCCTCCATTTTGCTCTCTGACCACTCTCATCCCTGGAGCTTCAGATTGCGCCGCTGTGGTGCAGTTTAAAAACAGATGAACTATAGGTTGAAATTATTAATTGGTGGATGAAGACAAGGATACAACTTTCACACATAATTCATAACAATTGCATTGATAATATCCAAATTACATTTCATCATCATTTTTAAATAAGATATAGATCAGTGGCGGCGCGAGAGCAAAAGTAGACGTCGGCGATGCAGTTTTGCGAGGCCCTTTTAATCGTAAAATATTCTCAGACAAATAATTGAATTCATGGAATTTAATTTTTGTACTGCTAGGACAAAAACATTTCGTGGTTAGTAGCGCAGTAAAGAAGTTTTTTTGGTATTGGGGGGGAGGAGGCGGCATATTGACGGGGGAAAAAATTACATGACAGAAATAGGGGTCCGGGGGTTCTCCCCCGAAAAAATTTGAAATTTATAGTTTAAAAACGCCATTTTACGCTTTCTTTGCTGATATTAAGGGAGAAAAGGTACAGGGGGTCTCGGTGGGAATTTCTAGAAATTGAAGCTTTAAAAACGCAATTATAGGCCATATTTATTGACTTTAGGATCAGAGACTGTCCCAGATCGATTCTTAAAGAAAAAAAAAGTCAAAATCAATCTTCTGCAAATTCTCGAAATTAAAGTTTCAAAAACGAAATTTTAGACAAACTTTGAAGATTTTACGGGAAGGAAGGGAGCTCTTCCCTCGAAAAATTTTGAAAATTATGGTACTAAAAACTTTAGCAATATTTTATATTCAGGAGCCATTCCACTTAAACTTTTTGTTAATGTAGTTTAAAAAGCCTAATTGCTTATGGTGTAAAAGAAAGACCGTATGGGGACCCTTGACCAAATATTTTCTGAAATTCAAGCCTTAAAAATGCGATTGTAGAGCCATTTTTTGTAATATGTAATTGTAATTTTTGAAATTCAAGCTAAAAACGCAATTTTTGATGTTGTTGAGTATTTGGGGGCTATAAGCTGGAAATATCGCGAAATGTTAGATCTAGAAACAAAATTTCAGTTGCTCCATAATGCTTTCGGTGTGTGTGTGTGTGGAGGGAGGGGGAGTTTGGAGGAGCAGCATTTTGAACATTTTCTTACTTTTAGATGAACTTAGGAAACAAGAGAAAAAAGAAAAGAACTGAAAAGAAGAGCAAAAAGAAGGGGGGGGAATAGAGTTAGCTGATTAATAAGCTGTTGCCATTGAATATTTTTAACTCAGGCCCCGACAGAATTGGGCCAAACATTTGCTAAGGCTGGGCTCTGTGCAGTTTCCCCTGCACACACTATTTTGATTACTTTTGCGTCTGTTGTATTTAATAAGAGCTTCAATCAAAGACATGGAATTATCTTAAAACTTCTGCGAATTTACTTCGGAGAATTTTGCGAGGCCCTACCTGCGCGAGGCCGTCGGCATTTGCCGACGTCGCCGACGCCTAGCGCCGCCACTGATATAGATCATTTGACAAATAATTTTTAAAAATCCTTTGCTTAAAAACTAGGGGGCAAAATAACTCTGCCCATGGCTCAGAAAACGTAGGGGGCACTTGCCCCCCTCCTGTCTTGTCGTTCAGTTGTTTTCATTGGTCATCCAGAACGAAAGTTTGCTTCAAAACAATTATCTTTTGACAAACTTTGATAAATACCAGCCCTACTTCGTCCAATTTTGCTTGCAATGCCCATCACTTTCCATCCACACCCTTTCAAACGATAGATTTGCAAAATTTCATTTTTAGAGAACTGCACATTGCGGGACATCTTGGCAATCGTTCAGAAACAGAAACACAGGTTCGTTTTTCTGTCAGAAAACGTGTGTGTCATAAGTAAATGACCTTGTTGTATGCAAATTTTGAGTATCAATACTAAAATCAGGTTTTAACATCGATTATCCATATATTTTTGGGGCAACATTTTTTCGTTTATATTTTTTAAAATTAGATCTATGATCGATGAAAATTGTTTGAGAGTTCTATAATTTTTGTCATCATTCGTTATTTGCACAGCTTATTTCGTCTCGCTTACTTGTATAGTTAGCTCTTGGTTTCAATAAAATGATTGTCTATAAACTTTTAGGGCTCACTTTAGCAACCTTTATTATTTATTATTTCCCCCATCTCCCCCCTTTTTGCCTGTCCCAATTTTTTTTTTACCTACCCCAGACATTCAGGCTGGCTACAGCCCTGATAAAAATAGCTCTTTAAAACATGGAATATTCTTTTTTTTAGTGCCAATTTGTCATAACCAAATTTTTTTTTTTAATTTTTAGGAATATTTGCTGCAAGAAAGGATTTAAAAGTTGAAGTAATTCTACCTTCAAATTTTAAATCCTTTCTTGCCATTGAATATTTAATTCAGGAAGTTCAGCTTGGCTATTTGAAAAGGTAAATAGAAGCAGTCATAATTTAGACATTTGGGGAATATCAGTATCAGACATGTTTTGGAGTTACTAAAGGAGACTTTTAAATGCAAAAACAAATCAAAGTTATGCATTCCATCCGCAAGCTCAAATATGTATGCTGTAATGTATTTTTAATTTAAATTGTGTGAAATAGATCATAACGTCAGATTTGCAATGCACTCTGATGTATAAATTCTTACATCACCCAACTCCAGCCAGACAGGCAGGCAATAGGGTGGGCCAAAAAAACTTTTTTCAAAAACTGTTTTTGGATAGTTCGGAAAAGTTGCAATATGTGTTCAAATTTCACTAATATACGGTAATATTTAATCATGCCCCTTTGGCATTAAAGAGTTGAAGTAAAGGCAAAAACATACTTTCTTTGTTAAAAAAAAAGTGTTCCCCCAAAAAAATTAAAAAAGGTTCTGGCATGCAGCAGAAATGTTACGTGTTAATCAGTTGTAACCCTCAGAAACTTTTATGAATTTCGTCCAATATTTAGATGCATCCCTTCAACATGTATAAAATGAAAAAATGAGGATTTTTTTTTTCAAAAAATGAAAATTTAAAAAGTATGTTTGAAATTAGTACTAATTTTTTTTAATCAGTACAAGAAAGTCAAATTCATTAGAAGATTTTTTCTTTAAATTGCCTGTTTATATAAATTAACCCAGATTCAAATCGTAAAATAAAATATTTATACTTCATAAAGTGTCACTACCTGAATTTGTATTTATTTACCTGAAAAATAAATACAAATGTAGATTTTAATGCAAAACTCAGATATTGAGCCAGACTTTGAACTTTTCTGTTCCACAACTGTTCCATTATGAGTTTTTTTTTTTTTATGCTTGCCAAATAATTAGTTGGTTTTTGAAATAATTTTGTGTTCAGTTTGTATTTAAATTTTTTTTGCAAGTATGATTTAGTTTGTTCTTATGAACAATTATGCAATATAGAAAGAAATGTTCTCCCTCATTTTATTGTTTTCTTACCTGACGCTAACTTACTACCACATGAGGGGTTATCCAATTTCTTTTGGATTTTGAATAGGGTTCACAATGGGAAAAAGAATTGGGAACCACTGTTATAAAGATTCGGCTCAATTTGAGTAGGGTCTGGTGGGGGAAAGTGGTCAATGGGGTAAAGTGATCATAATTCAAATAAATGGCTATAGCTTGGAAATTAATGTTCGAATAAATGTAAAAATTTTATTTTAGGGTAGTGCATTTATAAACTATATTTTGAATACAAAATTTTACAACTGGCAAAATTTTATTTGGTAAAAAAATATTTTGTGTAAATATGAAAATTCTTAAAATCTAAACACCTTTTTTAACTTCCTTGGGAAATTTTGTTTGTTAGAATTATGAACAGATTGACTGCACAGGAAGCTTCCTACATGTCTCAAGAACTCTTACTCATTAGCAGTTAGCTGAATCTATTTTAGGTAATTTTTTAAAACAATTTAAGTAAGATGGGGTAAAGTGGTCATAATATTAGGCTTAACGAATATTGTTCTTCTAAAGTCACTAAATCTTTAAGTATAAGGCAGATATAAATTAAACATTAATTTCACTTAATATGTATTGTTTTTACAATAAACAGGGTTAAATATGTGAGCATATGCGTATGTATACGCATATACTCGTGTAGGCACGTATAACATATTCACATAAATGCACCAATAAACACGTATTTGGGTACATGCAAGTATTTTTTATCTATACAGATATACATTCGACTATACACGTATATTCTTGCTTATATGCTCGTATATATACGAACAATTATATACTAAGGGAGACACGTATATACGCGTACGTACTCGAGTAGACACTTGCATACAAGCATATGATATACATGTACACAGGGTGAGTCTAAACTCTTGGTCAAATTATTAAGAGGTGTTAGACGGGAGGATAAGAAGCAAGAATCATAAGAAACATCCAGAATCAAACTCAAGGCTGACGCGCTACATGCACGCAAAGCCAGAAACTGATGGATGCAAAACATGTCACAAATTTATTACACAAAGACAATTTTACACAACATTTTAGGTTTTAAGAAAATTTTAAAGTTATTGATGAAATTTGCGGCCGGCAGATGTAATATATGCATCGCAATCACTCTGTTGCAATTACGAGACTTTTGAAAAGCTTTTATCAGTCGCTGCACCTTCGTTGCGATGCGTGTATTAGAACTACTAGAGGCCGTAACTCTTAACAACTGCTCTAAATATGTCTTGAAAACTAAAATGTCGGGTAAAATCATCTTTGTGTAATAAATTTGTGACCTGTTTTGCCAACGTCATTTTTTTTACTCTTTGTGCACGTAGCGCGTCAGCGACCATAAGTTCCTTTTGATTATTTGCTTCTTATCCTCCCCTTTCACACCACTTAGATTTTGCAAAAAATCTTGGATTCATTCTGTAAGCATACATGTATATTAGCGGATATACTCGTGGATATACGTGGATACATGTACTGGTGTATACACGTAAATGCACGTATATACGTCTAACAGGTATATAATCGTGTTTACACGTAAACATACCAATAATACTCGTGCTTTCATATATATTTACGTGAGTAGACACGTACAAACACGCACTGGATATATCCACGAATTAACTCGTGTATACTCGTATAAGTATGTATGTACACTTATATATGCATATATACGTCGACTGTACACATATATAATCAGGTATGCACGCATATACTCGAGATACAAGCGCAAAACACGCATATGATGTTCTTTTCTACGCTTTACTCGCATATACACGTATATACTCGTGTAGACACGTATACACTCCTATAGGTAATCACGTATACATGCGTGAGTATATACGTGTATACACTCGTGTATACACGTATATACTTGAGTAGGCATGTGCTTGCATCTGATGCATATATGTATCTATTCATATATGAACATGTTTACTCATGTCTACACTACACGTATAGTAGACTCGTGTATACCCGTATATACCCGTACATATACTTTTAACTATAAAAATAACCAAAATATACAAAAATTAGGGTTATTTGTAACGGTTTTGCAGTTTTTTTAAACTATGATCACTTTACCCCATGCTATGACCACTTTCCCCCATCCCATGGGGTAAAGTGGTCATAAATACAAAGGGAAATGAAAGTGTTATAAAACTACTTAAATTCCATTTTTTTCCCCTGAAATGCAATGTACCGTGTTCTTTAATAATGCAATGTAAAATAACAACAAACAAAGTTAAAGTGTATAAAGAATTTATTGTTTTTATTATCCACCTAAGTTGAAAACCTACGATTTTATGACCACTTTACCCCACCAGACCCTAATACCCTTAGCAAACCTCCTTCAAGTTTCTACTTCAAGTTTTAATTCAAAACAATAAGTGCGGTAAATCCTCTTTGATCTGCCACTCCTCTTAATGGCCAAATTTTTGCGGCACTGATTTTTTAGCCCATAAACTTAATGTTAAAAACACCCCGAGCAATGGCCGCCAAGTGGATACGTCAATCTAAATTTTTCGGGAAAATGTTGTTTCTAATCTATATGGTGTCAGCGCACCTAGAAAGTCATGGATTTCTACTTTTATAGAAAATGATCATGGAAAGTCATGATTTTCAGCAAAATATGTTCAAAAATCATAGAAACTGACTACTGGTCATGGATTTTGAGCTCAAAAACATGCATATTTATCGAATTGTTCTGATTAGGTGCAAAATTCACTCATCTAACCATTTTTTATGCTTTTTCGCATCGGTCCCAATTTGTCACACATTTAAAAATCCGATTGCATCCGCTCCTGCAATACTCTCTAATTTTTCTTTACTATGCGATTCTACAGTTTGGACAACCATAATTATGTGTTAAACATAACCCTCTATATGTGTCTAATTGTGTAGTTGAGGACTTGTAGACTTTTAATTTCGCCGTTTTCATTCAAATCGAAAATTTTAAGTCATTTTTATCTGACTTGATTCAAGTGACTCATAAAAATTATCATTAATTTGCAGCTGTCTTAAGTTAATGAAGATTTTGGAAGATAAAATTGGTCTAAATAATTTAGGATTTTATGGCCTAGAGAAAATTTAGAAATCAGGGAATTTTCCAATGTAAAATTTTTAGATTCCAAAAATGTTGCAGGAACCACAAATTCGGGAATTTTTTTTATATTTGTAGCCTATCCTATAATTTTAACAGTTATATCTCTGGTAATGTCTGGTAAGTTAATTATTCGATACTTTAATTGAATATTTTATTATTTTCTGATCATTTATTTTATTTATTGTAAAACTTAATTTTAGTAATTACTTGATTTTGTTTGTCACAGATTTTTTGGAAAATGACTAGCTTAAAAAAAATATTCATTTAAGGGCATTTCCTTCGTGTCGGACGTATTTTCAGTTTTAATTCCATTTACCAAGCATAAACTGTTCCAAAATGATCAAATTTATTTACAAGATACTACATCCCACTGAATAAAAAATCATGTTAGTTTTTGAAAATAGATCCCTAAAGTATAAATTAAAAAAATTTAAAGAGTTGGTGTCGGACGTAAACACACAAATAGTAAAATTGATGGTTCACTTAAAAATTACTAAAAGTCTGTGATTTAGCTTACATTTTTTAATTTTAAAAACAGCATAATTCTAAAGTATGCTTATGATTGAAGCATATTTCACAGTTTTCAAATGATATCATAAGGAATAAAATTATTTAAAAGTATTTTTAGCTTGGTGTTGGACGTAAATTTTCGGTGTCGTACGTAAATTGTTCATATTGGACGTAAACTATTGCTCTTAAATGTAAATACATAACAATGATTACAGTTATAAATATGTAAATTATAGGTTACATGTACTGAAACAAAATTTACCTAGTAAATTTAAAAGTAGGATTGATCGGGGGAAGTGGGATACTGGGGTAAGTGGGTCACCCCCCCCCAAAAACTGAAATATCTATATGGTTTTTATAATTTTTTACATTGATCTTGTCATGGTTCATCATAGTGATTAGTTTTGCATATATTTGGGTTACATGGAATTTTTTTCTAGGTCAGAAAACTTAGTCGAAAAAAAAAATCTGAACAATATTTTTTGGCGAGTTTATGCAGCATTTTTCAAAGAAGTGTTTCCCGGTTAGCATTTATTTTTTTTATGATCATTAAACATTCATGTACAGTTTAACTTAAAGTGCATACTGCAATCAGAATTTTTGAGAAAAATATTATTAAAACCTGTTTTAGAGGAGGGGCCCCACTTACCCTGTAAAATTTCGCTATGAGACATCCCCACACTATGGGGTAAGTGGTCCCCCCCCCTAACAGTGAGGTTTTGAAAATCAAAAGCAACTTTGATGAAATGTTTGTATTAGTGAAATACAATACAACTATGATGACTTAGTTGGAATTGATAGTTCAGCTACAAAAGCTGGTGATTAGTTACTTGTGAAACTTACCTGAAAGAAAACCATCAAGATTTAAATGGGTTGAATGTTGATAATGGTTCTTCCTTAGCCAACTTTACATAGATGCAGTCATTTAGTGTTTCTAATTTCTTTTTCCACTTATAGTTTTGGCAAATTTTCCAAAATTGATCTTAATCAACTGTACTACGTTCATTCAACACACCTTTTCTCAAAAGGGGTCCTACTTACCCCTATCAACCCTAAATGAATAAATTACCCCTACAATAAATTCACTAAGTTGTTTTTTATGCATGTTTCACTTTGAAATTAAAGGCAAAAAAAGGAGAAACACAGTTGAAAACATATGTTATTTAAAGGAATGTAACAGTGTCGGACCTAAATGGTGTCGGACGTAAAAAAATTTTTTACGTCCGACACCTAGGTTTTAGTAAAATATATTCACTTGTTACAAAATGAAAATAGGTTACATCAAAGAGATTGAAATTCTTACTTTGTACCCAAAAATACATGTATGTAGCTTGAAAATTATTGACTCAACATAATTAACTGCGTATTTTGGTGTCGGACGTATAACACTTAATGTACCCCAGAGGAATTCTTTTACAAATCGAAATGAATTATATTTTGACACATTTTTGCAACATCATCAGCAACACTCTGTATCTTTAAATGGTTATTCATCTCAATTCATAATAGTATGTATTTTTTGGAAAAAACAGAATTTCTTCGAGAGTCACCAAATATGGTTTGAAAATACTCAAGATGTTGACCTTGGTTTAACCTGCTGTAACTTATTTATAACTGAAGTAATCAAATTTTAGACAGGCATTTCAAAATATACAACTCTTTACCTTTAAAATGACACCTCATTTGTTTAGAAATTTTAATTTTGGAAATTTGATCATCTAGTTGACCTTATCATGGAATTGCCCTTAATTGTTTATAAAATATTTATTTAAAAAAATTCAAGGAAAAAAAGGAATAAAAAAAATAAATAAAAATCAAGCTTTAATGTTTTGCTGTTCACTAGTATTTTTACATTATTATTGCTGCATACATTTAAAGCTTCTTTTATTTTGAAAAATCATTTTCGAATCAAAACTTTTTCAATATTTTTAGTGACTGAAAAAATATTGTGTATCATATCAGATTTTTCAATAAATTTGTTTACATATAAATTCTTACCTGTGGAAAAATTTTGTATGATTTATTGGAATCCAAAAAATATTTTTAAAAATTTTATATAAGTATGTCCTTAGTAGCAAAATAATTAAGTTAAAAATCTAATTTTTGCATAAAGCAATGCAAATTAAAATCTTGTATTAAGTAAACTTATTTAAAATTTTGTAACAGAGGGGACAAATTAATCTCTGGAAGTCTTTTTAATGTAAAAAAATAAAAATATTCGTTGAATGAAGAAAATCACTACACCCATATTCAGAAACAATGAACCTTCATGTATAAAATGAAACTGTAAGAAAAACCACTATTTTAAACAATTATTGCTGTTTTATACAGCAACATTTTAAATGAAAATCAGAAATGCCTCATTTTTCTCAAATTGTTTATATAACTATGCAGTCTGTCAAAAAGTCATTTAATCCAAAAACTTCAATAAATCTCCTTCAAAACAGTATCAAACCAAGGCCGTAGCCAGAGGGGGAGGGGTTCAGGGGACCAAAATTTTCAAAATCTTGCATGCTATAAAAAAAAGCTGTTGCAAATTTCGTTTTTCATACTTCAACTCGTAAAAAATCAAGATCCCCCCCCCCCACCATATCACCAAAAATCGTCTAAACTTTGTTTTCAGAGCTTCAATTTCAAAAGAAATTCTGTTAAAATTACCGAAGAAGGGCCTCCAAACCTCTCTTCCCACTAACATTACTGTAGATGTTCTGAAATATGCATTTTAAAGCTAACTTCAAAATGTTTTTGAAGGATGTATCTCTGCCCCCCCCCCCCCCCATCTTGCTAAAATCAGTAGTCTTTTATTTAGTTTTCATGGCTTAAATTTGGAACATTTTCCAGGGGAGAACTTCCGAAAACACCTCCCCCTAACATGATTGAACCAAAGACAATTCAAAATTGGTTTTTAGGCTCTTAATTTTGGAAAAGTTTCAGATCAGAGTCTCCAATCCCTGTTATCCTCCCTAATATTCCTCCTAATATAACCTAAATATCCTCCCTAACTAAAGGTAACTTAAAATTGCATTTTCAGAATTTTGATTTCGAAAATTTGTGGGAGGACAGCAGCTGCTTACCCGCCCCTTATGCTGTCGTACCAAACATAATTGAAAATCATATTTCTTGGACTTTTGATTGCAAAAAAATTTCCCTGGGGAACCTCTTTCCCTTGTCTAACGTTACCAAAGAGAACTTTAAAATGTGTTTTAAGAAGGGAAAGCTCCTAAATTTCCATCTCCTTCCTGTAAACTCACCCAAAGAAAATTTGCAAATTTTATTTTTAAAGTGTTATTATCAAAAATTTGAGTGCCCCCCGAACTTCATCTTTTCTCCCTCAGCGTGTAGACCTTATTATAACTTTGAAAAGTTTCTAAATTAGAGCGACCACCTCCTCCTCTAACATGTCAACATGTATCCCAAAATTGCATTTTTAAAACTTCAATAACCAAATTTTCTGTGATCAACCCCAAATGAGTTTTTAAGGCTTCAAAAATTTCCAAGGGAGCATTCACAAACCAAACATTTTTCCTTGTGTTACTACCAAATATAGCCTGAAATTGTGTCTATAATGAGATACCAAACCAAGTGTCAGTTTGGCATGTATTTCAAAATATTAAAAATACTCCTAGGTCTGCTCCTCCCCTACAAACAATAATTTGGGCGCTCCTGACCTTCAAAGCTCATGAAAAGTGATTAGTGGTACATATTACTATTTCATGTTCCAACTTGAGGACCAATTAAAGGTCCTCATGTCATTGGTATCTTTTGCAATTGCGACATTTACAACACCACACATCTTTTTCTGAACCCACGAAACTTGCACATTATTGAATTTTGACTAAATGATATTATAATAATAAATTTAAATTACTGAGGAAACATTTGCTCACATTTAAACATTTTGAAAAAGTAAATTTAACTCTTGGTAATTCAGTAAAACTACTGTTCAAAAGAAAAAATTTAAACAAGCAATAATTCCCCTCCCTCCCCCCCTCCATCTTCTGATTTTTTTTTTTTTTTTCATTTTTCTGTTTTGCCTTCCATCTATTACCGTATGTCTACCAATGTGCAATAATGCTTCAAAAATCAAAGAAACACGTGACTTTTTTATCTTTTGGAAATTTAAGACCCCCCCCCCCCAAAAAAAAAAAAAAAATCCTGGCTACAGTCTTGTATCAAGGAAAAGGTATTGCTTTAAGTTCAAAAAACTATGGTTTCAGTTGGCTTTGAATGACTCATACTATTTCCCCTTTAGAAAGGTCTCAAAATTCATTTATGTGTTCGATATGCTTATATTATCTGTTATAGAAATTATATTTGGAACTGTAATGATAACCCTTTCTAGCAGGGGGGGTGGCCACTCAGAGAGGTTTCACTGTAACTAACAACAGAAAAAGGTATGTTACTTTTTAAAAGGCTGTGTTAAAAACTGCAATCATAAACTAATGATTACTTTTTTCATAGGTTATTATTGATGACATGCAGTTATATCATGAAAGGACACTGTTGCAAGGTTTTTGAACTCTTTTCTACTCAAAGTACTCTACAACATGGGGAATAAACTTTCATGTTGCGCTTGCCAAAGCCCTATATATGAAAGAAAACTAGAAGATCATTATTTAGAAGCTTATCGAAATTCTTTTCCTGATGAAAGCATATTTAATCTTCAACACATAAGTGAAAGAGAACCTGAAGGTAATGTATAATATTATTTACTATTGGTTAAAAAATATCTCTCTGTATTGATTTTGATAACATTTCTTACTTTAAAAAAAATCTTTAAAATAATGAACTATCACAAAATTAGTAAGGTGAACAAATAACATAAGTTTTAAAAGTCAACTATTTTGTAGTTAAAATAAATAACTTTTTTTTTAATTTCTTTTAATTTTTGAAGGTTAAATTTTAACAAAGTGAGAGAGAGAAATTGCTGAGTTAAATTTACTATTGGGGTACTCACATTAAATAACTAATTATAATGAATACTGAACAACTGAATCTATTGTAACGGATTCGGTGCGACTTCCACTTTCTTGAAATGAAGACACAGTTCTTGATAAAAACACAGGAGCTTTATTTACACTATGTACAGGAGAGATCGTCAACAACTGCTAAATTATTCATCAGCAATTAAGCAATTATCACACAACACCGTAAACTCAACGTTTACACACGTATTTACTTCCAAATACGAAAACAACACAGCAAAATGCCTCACTATAAACAGAGCAAATACGCTCTCAGTTCGAAATCTCAATCGAAACTCACTCTTTATCCAGCATAACGGTTTATATACACACCGAAAAGAGAGCTCTCAAAGATTCCAGAAAATGCTACAACGTTCTACAACTACACTTTCATTGATAAAATCAGTGAATGAAATAAGAAAAAAAAAGAATAGGGGGGTTGTATACTTCGGCCGAATGTTAAGGGGTTGTATATTCATTACGGGAAACTATTTACAGGTTACGTTACTACAATAATTACTATTTACAGGATTTGTAACATTGCCCCCTTCCCAAGGACTGCACGTCCCGGGCAGTACAATCCCCAGAAAGGGTGCCAAACTTCTATCACAAGTTCACAATTACACACATTAAATAATAACCAATAGTGCAAAGGAAACAATAATAACAAGAAATATTGCTAAACATTAAAAGCAAAAATTATCTACAACTTTTATGTTATCAACCATTGTTGTTTACGTAATACTCATGAACAATGGCCATAGTATGGGGCTAACCGATCATAATGTACAACCCTAGGTTTTGCATTAGGTGATTTTTGGATCCTCACTACGACGTCATTCAGTCGGTTAAGGACTTTGTAGGGTCCATCCCAATGCGACTGCAATTTGGGTGAAAGACCTTTCCGTCGGATGGGATTCCATAACCAAACCTTGTCGCCGTCGTTGAATTCATGTCCAGTAGACCTTGTGTCGTATCGGGTCTTCATCTTCTCCGCCGTGATGTTGATTCGCTCTCGTGCGAAGTTATGAACGTCTTCCAACCGGGCCTGGAGATCCTGGATCTACTCCTCAGGCGATGAAGGCGCATCCGGAGGACGACCGAAGACGAGATCACAAGGTAGCCGAAGCTCTCGTCCGAAGAGCATCTGAGATGGGGCATATCCGGTAGTCTCGTGGACAGCACTGCGGTAGGCCAGCAGGAACAAAGGTAGCTTCTTGTCCCAATCCTGTTGATTTCTGGATACCATAAGTGAGAGATTATTCAGGATTGTGCAGTTAAATCTCTCCACCATGCCATCCGATTGTGGGTGTAGTGGTGTTGTCCTAGTTTTCTCAATTCCGAAAATTTGACATAGGCCCTTAAACACAGCAGAGATGAAATTCCTCCCTTGATTGGAATGAATCTGCAAAGGTGTTCCATATCTCGAGATCCAATGTTGGACTAGAGTTTCTGCTACGGTGGTAGCTTCTTGATCTGGAATGGGATACGCTTCAGGCCATTTGGTGAAATAGTCGATGGAAACAAGAATGTATTTGTTCCCATCAGCAGTTCTTGGTAGAGGACCCAGGATGTCGATCCCAATTCGTTCGAAAGGAGCTCCAACGTTGTACAGATGTAGCTTCCCTCTGCTTCTTTTCTTCGGTCCTTTACGAGCAGCACAGGCGTCACAAGAATGGCACCACTTCTCCACGTCATCCTTCGCCTTGCTCCAGAAGAAGCGCTCCCGAACTTTATTGAGGGTTTACAAGACACCAAAATGTCCTCCAGTCGCACTACTATGTATTTCTTTCAGAACATCTGAAATCCTTGATCGGGGAAGTAGTAACTGCCACCTAGATGCTTTGCCGTCATCAGATTCCCATTTTCGGTACAGTACGCCATTCCGTAAATGGAGTGAGTTCCATAAAGCCCAGTATCTTTTTGTTGCAGGGCTGAAGATGGAAACGTCCTGCCAGCTAGGGCGCTGACTGTCACTTTCCATGAACTCCAAAATTGGTTTTATGTCGGGGTCTTCAAGTTGATCTTTTCGAACTTGGTCGTCACTCCATGGATCAGATTCTGATGACGTTGAAGTCACTGTCACCTGATAGGCAGTAGGGCTAGTCGTTCCATACTGTTTCTCGATTCGGGAACAATAATTGCAGTTCTCAGGACAGGGTCTCCTTGATAAAGCGTCTGCATTACCGTGAGACAACCCTTTTCAGTGCTTGATCTCCATGTCATATTCCTGGAGCCGCTGTATCCACCTGGCTATCTGGCCTTCCGGATTTTTGAAGTTCAGAAGCCAAGTTAATGAGGCATGATCTGTCCGAAGCAGAAATTTTCGGCCGTAGAGGTAATGGTGTAAGTGTTCTACAGCTTTCACTATGGCCAGTAACTCCTTTCTGGTGACACAGTAATTTCGCTCCAACTTTGATAAGCATTTACTCCAGTAAGTGATTACATGTTCATTTCCGTCAATTTCTTGGGATAAAACAGCTCCGATGCCCTCGTTGCTCGCATCAGTGTCCAGGATAAAGGATTTTTCAGGCTGAGGATAGGCGAGGATAGGCGTTGATGTTAAAGCCTCCTTCAGTCGTAGAAATGCATCTTCACATTCTTTGGACCATTCAAACTTTTGCTTGCTCTCCGTCAGCTTATGCAAAGGTCGTGCAATGTTGGAAAAACCCTTTACAAACTTCCTGTAGTACGTGCAGAGCCCCAGGAAACTTCGCAGCTGATGGATGTTTTCGGCACGACTCCAACTCTTGACCGCAGATACCTTTTCTGGATCGGTTTGTACACCTTCAGAAGAGATGATGTGACCAAGGTAGTTCACTTCCCGGCGGAACAAATTACATTTGGACTGGCTTAACTTCAGATTGGCTTCCTTAAGCCTCTGCAGCACCTTCCTAAGATTTGCGAGATGTTCTTCGAAACTGCGTCCCACGATGATGATATCGTCTAAGTAGACCAGACAGGATTCGTAGGAAAGTCCTCTTAACACTGTCTCCATAAGACGCTCGAACGTAGCTGGTGCATTGCAGAGGCCGAAGGGCATCACTTTAAACTGCCATAAGCCTTGTCCAGTTGTAAACGCTGTCTTCTCTCGGTCATCAGGGTGTATCTCAACCTGCCAGTAGCCGCTCTTCAAGTCCAGGGTCGAAAACCACTTGTGTCCGGAAAGAGTGTCCAAGGTGTCGTCTATCCGTGGAAGAGGGTAACTGTCTTTCTTGGTGATTTCATTCAGTCGTCGGTAATCGACACAAAATCTGGTGGAGCCATCTTTCTTTCGGACCAAGACGATGGGAGAGGCCCAAGGACTGGATGACGGTTCGATTACATCATTCTCCTTCATCTCTTTCAGGAGGGTCTCAACCTCTTCCTTCTTGGCGAACGGTAGTCGTCTTGGATGCTGTTTAATAGGGGGGGTGTTCTCCAGTGTAGATCCTATGCTGCGTTAAATTCGTCCGGCCCACATCCTCCGATGTAGATGAAAACAGATGCTTGAAGTCGTCCACCAATTGTTCCGCAGCAGTTCTTTGATCTTTCGTTAATGGTGCACTCCCAATTAACTTCGATGTCAAGGACTCAGAAGACACAGTCTCGGGGGAATTGATTCTTCTAATGATGCAGTTTACTGGAGTACAAGTTGCTAACACTTCACCTTTCTGGATATTCCTTGGCCTTTCACTCACATTGGCGACTCTCACAGGAATTACATCCTTAGAAAGGTCCACAAGCGTAGATGCTACCAGCACTCCTTTTGGGTTATTGCTTAAGTTGGGGGATTCAATGAGTCCAAATCGAAAACTATTGCTTTCTTCAATGGAGCCGGGTATTAATGATTCCGACCTTGAGGGAATTGATAAATCTGTTTGGGCAATTATTTGATGAGCGGATTTTACATCACTTTCTGCGGGAAAGACTGCTATGTCTTCTCTCGTCGAGTGCAGCTCGTTAGTCTTGAAGTCGAGGTTGAAGTCATACTTCTTTAAAAAGTCCAATCCGAGAGTGAAGGGGTCTATGATTGCAGCAACGAATGCGGTATGATGGTAAATGGCATTTCCAAACACAATTTCTAAGTTCACTTTACTTTCAATCTCGATCTTGTCGCCTGTTACAGTTTGGAGGGTAACGCAGGGCGGCGTCCACAGAATGTTGAGTCCAAATTGACGAGCCACATCTGTTCTAATGATTGTAACATTGGCTCCAGTGTCAATAATCAGTTCGCAGGGAAACCCGTTTACATATGCGTAAACAAACAGTCCATTACTGCCGCCACTCGTCGATGAAATCTGGAAAACTTTAAGATGGGGCTCATTCCAATTTGGCGACCTCCGCCCCCCGAGATTGCCATGGCTTAGTTTTCCTGGTCCTGAGAGGGAGAGGTGCTCTTCCTTCTGGTATCTTGGCGAGCTTCACAGTTTCTTCGTACGTGACCCTCGCCGCCGCATTTCCAGCACTTAAGTGGTTGTCGATTTTGGTCCTTGGGCGTCGAAATCCTTTTTAGGGTTCCTGCAATTTCTTTTATTTGCTTTTCAAGTTCAGCAAAACGTGACGAAACCGGATCAAGCTCATCAGTTTTCACGCCGCGGATTGAATGGCGATCCTTGCGGGTTGCTTGCTGGGCGGCCTCCAACTTCAACGCATACACAACAGCAGAATTCAGGTCTGTGACATCCGCCATTCGTAGAGCTTTCTGGATTTTCGGATCTCGAACCCCGTCGATGTAGTAGTTGAGTGCCAAGTTGTCTCGAACATCCGCAGTGCAGTTGCAAAAAGCAAGATGAGACAGTCTCTCGATGTCTGCCGCAAGCTCTTGCAGGGTTTCCCCGGTTTTCTGGAAATGGGACTTCAACTGGAGTCGGCTGAAATCTTTCTGGCACTTCTGAAATCGAAGCGAAGCTCCAACGCAGATGTGAGGGCGCCGAAATCCAGGCGCTGGCCGTCCGGAAGGGTCTGAAGAATGTCTGCTGCGTCACCTCTCATGGATGCTGCAAGATGGCAGGCCTTGGTAGCAGAGTCCCATCCGTTCGCTTCCGCCACTATCATGAACTGAGTTTTGTAAACCTGCCACGAAGCTTTCCCATCAAATGTGGCAAGTTTAATGGACGGTCGAGCAACCGATGTGGGAGCTCCAAACTGTACAGAGCTGCTTTCCGCGGTCGCCAATCTCCTATCCAGGTCAAGATGTCTTCTTTAAGTTGAATGAAATTTTCTATCTTCTTTTTCCAGTTTATTTTCTACAGCATTGCATCGGCCTTCAACGGTACTTAATTTTTCTTCAAATTTCTCTTTGATTTTATTTTCCACTGCGATGAATCAGCCTTCAACTGCCTCAAACTTTCCTTCAATAGCATCAACTCGATGCTCTATCTCATTAAATTTATTTTCCATCACAGTCTTTACCGAAGTAAGATCGTTTTTAATTTCCTCTTGGTTAGAAACTAGGTCATTTTTCAGCACCGTTAAATCACTTTTCAATTGATTTTGATTAGCCGCCATATCATTTTTTAATTGTTCTTGATTAGCTGCCAAACTTGCAGTCAAGTCACTTTTTAATTGTTCTTGATTAGCCGCCATATCACTCTTCACAGAGGTGATTGCATCAAGAAGTTGTTTTAACTGTTCATCCATTGCACGAGTAATCACCATAAAAATGAAGTCCTAATTCAAAAAAAGTCTTTATGAAAAAATGTCCAAAGTCATACTTACTGCAAGAAAGTCCTGAAGTAGCCCCACGTTGGGCGCCAATTGTAACGGTATCGGTGCGACTTCCACTTTCTTGAAATGAAGACACAGTTCTTGATAAAAACACAGGAGCTTTATTTACACTATGTACAGGAGAGATCGTCAACAACTACTAAATTATTCATCAGCAATTAAGCAATTATCACACAACACCGTAAACTCAACGTTTACACACGTATTAACTTCCAAATACGAAAACAACACAGCGAAATGCCTCGCTATAAACAGAGCAAATACGCTCTCAGTTCGAAATCTCAATCGAAACTTACTCTTTATCCAGCATAACGGTTTATATACACACCGAAAAGAGAGCTCTCAAAGATTCCAGAAAATGCTACAACGTTCTACAACTACACTTTCATTGATAAAATCAGTGAATGAAATGAGAAAAAAAAAAGAATAGGGGGTTGTATACTTCGGCCGAATGTTAAGGGGTTGTATATTCATTACGGGAAACTATTTACAGGTTACGTTACTACAATAATTACTATTTACAGGATTTGTAACACTATTTTTATTAACTGTAAGAAAATGAATTTACAGAATTTGAATAAAATTTTGAAAAAAATTTTAAAGAAAAAATCATTGCTCACAAAAACTAACGATTAATTAATTTTGAAAAGATCGAAACTATAACTTTAAAAATATTGATTGAGAAATTATAGTATTAATAAACATTTGCATCATAATTAATCGGCATCAGCCGATTTGCCGATCAATTGGTATCAGGCCAATTTGATTTTTAGTGCATCTCGGGTTATAATGACATTTTATCTTCATGCACTCATAAATGAGAAGAGGCTACTTGAATGTGTTTAAAATATTTGTATGAGGAATTATGTATGAGGAAATTATGTAACCTATAAAATTTAAATAGACAGTTTTTAAAGAAGAATAGATTAAAAAAAGAAATAAATTGAAAAATAAACAAATTCAGCAGCTACTGGTTGAGCTCCAACTCCTGTTATGTGTAAAAGTATGCAAGGTTTTTATAAAGTTCATATAACATCTCTGCCATATTTGGCAAAAATCTGGCACAAATTGTGAATTTGCATTAATAAAATTGCCATTTGGTTAAATATAATATATAACATAGATGAAACTATTGTTTTCTGACGATACACACATTTCTTAATGTTGATTTTAAAAATACAATCAATTTTCCTTCAGCAGATCCAATTCAAAATAAATATTGTTAGGTAAATCAATTTTCTCATCAGTGTCATTATTTCACAAACAATTTAACAGAAAAACGAACACGAAAATTTCTTCACTTTTTTAATTCCGGTATTTGACAACGACTCTTATAAACTAAACTCAAAAAATATCAAGCAATAGAGCTGCAATGAATCATTGCGGCTTCAAATCCGTTAATGCTTAGAACTTATATAAAAACCCTATTTTCACGCATCCATCCAGAATATGCTTGATTGCCAAAAATGCGTAGAATTTATATAAAAACCCAAGTTTCGCCCATATTGCCGTAAATGCTTAGAACTTACTTAAAAATCCCTATTTTCGCACATCTCTCGGAGCTGCCGGCAGTAGCGAGAATGTATCATTGTTTCAAGAATGTGTTTTTCCTTTTAACTTCGTTCAGATGAGTTACACTCCATCTAGTGAGATAAATATGCCACAAAAGTAATCTCATTAGGATTTTTTTGTTTTTCATTTTTTTTAAATGAAAATATTTCTGTTCAGTATTTTTCTTAAACCTTTTATTTAACACAATATCAATGGGTTTATCTGTAATTTGAACTATGAATTGTGTTGATACCTCAATTGATTATTTTTTAATTGTTGCATTAAGATGCTTTTTTAACCAACACATATTCATTTTTCAGAGCACATGAGTGGCTATGTCAGGTTTGTCAGAAATTAGGGGCGCGGTCCTTGGAAGGGCCTCGCTCTGAGTCATAGTAGTATAGGTTTCAAAAACTTTATAGGGGGAGGAGATTCGGAGACCTTGACGGCGTTGTTAATTTTCCCTTTTACTATAGTTAAAAATTAAGTAACTGTTTGAAGAAAGCAGATAATTTCTTGAAATTTCAAACGCTTACACATCTTACCGAACTATGAAAGATTTTGTTTTTTTGTCAGTATTTTAATTTCTCCGTAATTGAGTCCTGTATTTCCTTTTCAAGCAATATATCATACGGATAGAAATTTAAATATCATTATCGCGAAAGTAGATACATACCGATATATGACGATATATCGGTATATCGCCCAGGCTTAATCCAAACCTTTGTTTACCAGTGTAATCAAACCTAAATGTTATCTTCAGTCAAGTGGTTAAAATTAAAAAAATATATTTTCATATTTTGTTTGATGATTCAGTTCAACTAATATGTAAAATTCTTTAAAATTTTATTTTGATTATAAATAATATTTAAAACTAAGCATTTGTCCTTAGAAACTAATATTTAAGAAAATCCCAGGAACATTATTAACATTTATTTTTTTTTTATTTATTTTTTTTTTTTGAGCTTAAAAAATGATTTGTTCATGTTGCCGTTAGGGTCACACTCACAACGCATACAAATCATTAATTATTAATAAAGATAACTTTTTAAACAACTTTAAAATGAAATAACTTCACAGAGAAGTTGAGACAGTCGTTTTCCCCCAGATTCGTGCTCTGGGTAAGGACACTGGTGCAAATTGGTTCATGCAGGATGGTGCCCCTCCACTTTAAACAGGCAGAGCATTTGACACCATTAACAGTGTTTGGAACCAGTTATTGCTTACCAATGCCCTAACAACCTTCCTGGTGCATTGCACAGTACTCACCGGATATGAGTCCGTGCGACTTCTATCTTTGGGGTCACATGAAAGACTTTGTGTACAAGAAGAACCGCGACTGACCTATATAACCTCAAGAAGTCCATAACCACTTTGCAGTTGTTAAAAGAGAAACTTGAACAAGTTTCTTATGACTTTGTAGTTATAGGGTGTGCCTCTGTGTTGCCTTTAAGGTTCTCATTTCAAAAATATTCCGATTTAATTTCCTTTACAATAATCATTTCAATGAATAAAGTTTTACAGTGCTATCTGCAGCAATTCTTATGTTATTTCAGTTTAAAGTTGTTGGTTAATTAAAAGATATTTTGCACTTGTAATAGTTCCTTGTATTCAAACGCATCTAAACTGAAAGTCAAAGTTTAAAATTTGAAGAATAAAGTACAAATGTATGCATAAAACCTCTCATTTGTGCAAATAGATTGAGCATTATATAAATAGTGTATTCCTTTCTTTAAGATTTTGATGGCGATCCTTCTACACATCCTACTGCTGGTCCTTTGTTTATGCAAAGATCGAAAAGTGATATGCGATGTAAGTATAAAATATCAAAAGCATGTTTCTTCTGATTCTTTTGTAAGTCTTAACTTAATAAGTACTGTAAAGGGTAGTTAAAACACTCTTTTTTGTTATGAGGAGAATAAACTGCAGACTTTGTAAGGTACAATATTCAAGTTATTTGCTGCCTTTTCAACAGGTAATTACATTCATAACCATATTTAACTTAAATTATTTAAGGTTTAAAAACTTGAATGTATTCTTTTGTTTTAACACTGTCCAAAAAAAAAACTAAACCATAATAATCAAAACTTCAAAGGTTGATGGGATGATAATGTGGTGAAAAGTGTCATAATGTCAGTGATTTGCCTTTTTTATGTGAGCATTGGGGCAATTCCGTAGTAAGGTCAACCAGATGATCAAATTTTCAAAATTAAAATTTCTGAACAAATAAGGTATCATTTTAAAGGTAAAGAGTTGTATATTTTGAAATGTCTGTCTAAAATTTGATGACTTCAGTTATAAATGAGTTACAGGAGGTTAAACTAAGGTCAACATCTTGAGTTTTTTCAAACCATATTTGATGACTCTCAAAGAAGTTCTATTTTTTTTTTCAAAAAATACATACAGTAAAATCTCTCTAATGCGGACACTAGCAATACAAAATTTTTTGTCCGCAATAGAGAGGTGTCTGCAGGACAGGGGTTTAATAATGTTATTTGCATTGGAACTGGGGAATTAAAAATTGTCCGCATAAGAGGGGTGTCCGCCTTTGAGGGATGTTTGTTATGAGGGGTTTTACTGTATCAATATTATGAATTGATATGAATAACCATTTAAAGATACAATGTGTTGCTGGTGATGTTGCAAAAATGTGTCAAAATATAATTAATTTTGATTTGTAAAAGAATTCCTCTAGGGTCCATTAAGTGTTTTACGTCCTACACCAAAATGCGCAATTAATTATGCTGAGCCAATAATTTTAAAGCTACATACATGTATTTTTGGCTACAAAGCAAGATTTTCAATCTCATTGATGTAACCTACTTTAATTTTGTAACAAGTGAATATTTTTTATGAAAATCTAGGTGTCGGACGTAAAAATGTTTTTGTCGGACGTAAAAATGTTTTTGTCGGACGTAAAAATGTTTTTACGTCCAGCACCATTTACGTCTGACACTGTTACATTCCTTTAAACAACATATGCTTTCAACTGTGTTTTGTCTATTTTTGCCTTTAATTTCAAAGTTAGTTCTCTGATCCAGAAAAAAAATTCCACGACACCCAAAAAAGTGCAAAACCAATCACAGTGATGATCCATGACATGATAAATGCAAAAAAGCATAAAAACCTTATGCTTTTTTCAGTTTTAGAGGAGTGACCCACTTACCCCAGTGACCCACTTCCCCAACCAACCCTACTTCTGAATTTACTTCGTAAATTTTGCTTCAGTGTAGTTAACCTGTAATTTACATATTTATAATTGTAGTCATTGTTCTATATTTACATTTAAGAGCAGTAGTTTACATCCAACATGAACAATCTACGCCCACACTGCAAATTTACGTCCGACAATTTTTTTCTTTATAATATCATTTGAAAACTGTTAAATATGCTTCAATCATAAATATATTTAAGAATTAAGCCGTTTTTAAAATAAAAATGTAAGCCAATTCACAGAATTTTAATAATATTTAATTGAACCATCAATTTTACTATTTGTGTGTTTACGTCCGACACCAACTGTTTAAATTTTTTTAATTTATACTTTAAGAATCTATTTTGAAAAACTAACATGATTTTTCATTCAGTGGGATGAGTTTGAGTATCTTGTAAATAAATTTAATCATTTCGAATCAGTTTATATTTGGTAAATGGAATTAAAACTGAGGAATTTTTCAGGTGGTTCCATGGTAATTCCATGGTTTTTTACGTCCAACACCATGGAATTACCCATTGTCCAATTCCAATAAAGATGACAGTTTTTACAAGAATGTAATAACTGATAACTAAAAATTAAAAAAAAAAAAATAATTTTGTATCAATCATTTTTATAGCTTTTTAAACTTTCATACATTTTTTTTTTACTTGTTTCTTATTGCAGTGTTAGTTTGTTTCAATGTTCTTTCCCCATAAGTATTGTTAGAAAAACCAAACTCTCAGAAAGTCACCCCACCCTTCAGGGTGATTTTGTGACAATTATTACTATTGGTCAATCCATACAGATCCATCATATGACTGTGCTCAACCTTTTGTAATTTTTTTGAAACTCATGTCCCTAGAAGATGCAAATAAAAGATGTTAAAAACCACTTTTATTTTTATCTATTCTTGACTTGTGATTCTTTAGAGGACATCAAAAGCTGTTTTCATAGTCAAATTGGAACTTTTAGACCTTTGCATTTTGGCCCAAACAGGGATCAAAGTCGTCCAATATTTCCTATAAATCTTATATTTTTACAAAAAAGCTAAAAAGCCATCCTATATTTAAAGAGAAGACCCTATACTTTTGGTACCCAAGGAACTACTTTCCAAATTTCGTAATATATTATAATAATTTAATACTGCCTTTGTTTTCACTGTGACTCATGATGTAGTGTTTTGACCAGTTGATGCACACATGCTCTGATGAGTGGCATAAATATATCAATCATATAGATTTTCATTAGAATACAGTGGACAACCCTGTTAATAATTATTGGTTTCTTTTAATCTTCAAACAAAAAAATTTAAATTTAAAACTACATATCCTCATTTGATAAGGTTTATAAAGGCTGTTCTAACTTTTTTCTGTGGCTAATATTCCATATAAAGAGGTATTTCCATGAACAAGAGAATTGTAATAAATCAAATAAAAAGCCAAATGTCAGTTTGGACGCTATAGTTACTCTGGAAGTAATAAAAGACTCGGTAAAAGATAAAGTAGGAAATTTTTATGTAATTAAATGCATGAATTTTTATTATAATGCAGCATAATCCAGAGAGCAAAAAGAAGAACTTGAGTAATTTTGCTAGTTAACCCACACACTAAAACAAATGTAAAAAGTATGAAAACACCATTGCATATTCATAAATTATGTTTATCATGCACTACGTAATTATAAATGTATATACTTAAAAAACATATTGTAAATATAAAAATAATTATTTTAATTTAATCAGTTAAATATTTGAACATGAATGAGTAGTTTACACTTGAGTGACATTTCAAGTAGTTAACATATAAATTATACTGAAAATGTATATCACACACAAAAATTTGCAATACACACAAACCCAGTGGCAGAAATGCCGCAACACAGCGACATTGTCGCGGACAAAGAAACTTTATCGCGGACAGTTAAAAAAAATGACTATTAAAAAAAATGTCCCCAATAAAGAAAAAAAAACTGTCCACAACTCTCTGACATTTATTTGCATGAACTGCTGTGCGGGGAGGGAAAGATTCAAGTTATGTCATGAGGCACACGTGAGTGTTCGCCACACGTATAAACCAAAACAAAACTGATCTTTTTCAGATTGTTTACTGGAAAGTAAATCTGAAATCAAAATTATGCATATTTCTGTGTATAAAAAAAAAACACACTTCTGTGATGCAAGCGATAAATAACTTATAGTGCCAAACATAGTGAACAATTTTGCTTGTTTGTTTTATCATATTGGTAGCAGTGGTGGTGCTATAAACTTCTCTGAAAATGCAGTGTGTCAGGACTTTTTCTCCCCACTAATGACTTAAACAAAAAAAAAAAGAAACATTTATCAGCGAATTGAAATGTGATCACTTTAATAAACAGGGTTACCAGCTATAAAATTATTGCCATGTAGAGTATGGTGTTAAACCTTTACCATCCCAATTTTTTTTCCTGACTCTGAATTTTTGGTGAATATGTCAGTGATTATTAATAATATTCATCATGCAGACCTGTTAAATGGTAATTCTAAAATTATTTTACTTTAATAAACTTTTTTATTTACCACTTTTTTACTTTTAATGCCTTCATTTTGAAAAATGCAATCTGTTTGCATCCGATATGAGAATCGAATTGTTATTTTTTTTTCAAGCTAACTTCGCTTTATATGGAGGCAAATACATGAAAAACCTATTAAAGCTGTCTTTTTAAGATTTTAAAACAAAATTCCATTTTTGTTTGAGTCAAAAATTTAAATGCTGAAAATAGATGGTTTAATTTTAGTTTTGCTTCAGCTGTGTCGACAGATATTAATGATATGTTTATCATAGGCCTCTAAAAGGCAATTCTAAACTAATTTTAAAAAATAATTTTTTTATGATCTGTTTTCATACTTTTGGAGCACTTTCAGAATTGCAATTTCTTTGCATCCGCTATGATAATCGGATTCTTCTAATTTTTGATGTTCAGTACGCTTTGTTAAGAGGTAAACAACTAAAATCTCCTTTTATTTTTATTAAAATCAAAAATTTAGTTAAACAAAATTCTGAGACTTTGAAGAGTTTCAAAGAGTTCTAATCAGTTAACATTTATAGCATGCCCACCATGGACCGGTTAAGGGGAGTTATCAAAATACACTGTTGAAACTTTTTGGGAAAGGTGGGGAGGTAATTTGAGAAAGACTTTAGTCTCAGTTTGGTGGGGGGGGGTCTCATTCTTGGGGGGGGAGGGGAGTGCTTCATAGAATTTAGGGAGGTGCACCATAGTCTTTGAGGGGGGTGTCACCTCCTGCCATGTTTCAAATAACATTATTTAAAATAAGACTCGGTTTTTTTAATTGAAACTACGCTCAAATTTTGCATACAGATTATGAAGTTCTAAAAGATTGTCGCAGACATCTACAAAACTTTTTGCCACTGGGCACACAAACATACTCTGTGTACAGAATATTTTGTAACTCGTCCTAAACATATGCATAAAAATTATATATATATATACACACACACACAGTTGGCTCTCTGTTTAACGACTTTCAAGGACCACAAAAAATCATCCTTAAATAGAATGCTTTTAACACAATAGTGGACCATTTGGGACCGTGAAAAGCCGTCGTTAAATAGTGTGTCGTTAAACAGAGAGCCAACTGTATATATATATATATATATATATATGTGTGTGTGTGTGTGTGTGTAAGAACCGCCGCTCGGTTCTTATTACGAATCTTGATTTTCGCAAGTTGCAGTGTTGTGGCGTGATAATCTACCACGTAGGAAGAGGACAGAGCTACATTCACAATATCTTTATTTTTACATGGAATATAACAGCAGAAACTTCTCTTAACTAACTTGTTTAGTTGTGCCACGATTTTGATATAGGGTATATCATTAAAAGGTTACAGATAATTATCCCTCGATCATGTGATCGCACGTGATCTATATAGGAGGAGCAGATTGCAATAACGAAATATTATTGGGCTTTGCACCGCAGACAGAGGCTGGCTTAAGTCTGGAGGGAAAAAAAGTGTCTGGTAGGTACTTTAAGGGGAATCTCATCTGAGCCCAGAACATAGCCATATATGGTATGAGAAGCATTTAAGTGTGTAATAAATAATGTCTGTGACTCATACGCTCTGACATATAAGTGAACAGAACTTAATATGGAAAAGGCCTAGCAAAGGATTTTTCATATTACATATATATATATATATAGGCAGTTATCAAAATAATGGAAACATTTGAGATTTATAAAGAATTCTTTATTATTATGGTGTAGGACAACACCTTTGGCATGTAATACAGCTCGGATTCGCCAAGGAATCGATTCATACAAGTGTTGAACAGTGTTCAGCGGTGCTTTGTGCCATTCTTCATGGAGATATTGTGAAAGCTCTGGGAGAGAGGCTGGTAGAGAATATTGATTCTGTATTGATTGCTCTAAATAGACAATAATGGTTCAATTATGTTAAGGCTAGGTGACAGTACTTGCCAAGACAGATGTTTAACTTCATCCTTGTGTTGATCAAACCATGTTTGGACAAGTCCTGCTGCATGGATAGGTGTATTATCATCTTGGAAAATTCCATCTCCTTCAAAAACCAAAGTTTGCATCATAGAATGGATCTGGTCAGCTAAAATGCCTCTCTACTTCTCCCCAGTGATATTTCCTTTTAGGGTTAAGACTGGTCCAGCGAAAAACCTCGACATAGCTGCCCACATCATGACAGATCCTCCTCCATGCTTAACAGTTGAAAGGAGAGAATCACCATCATACACTTTTGCTGGTGTTCTCCAAATAGGGAAAAGTGTCAAAGATGATTCGTCAAACCATATTACTCTCTTCCACCCGTCAATCAACCACTATTTGTGAGTGGCACCACTGTAGATGACGTTTAGCATTAGCATCTGAGACAAGTATTTTGGGAATCGCTACTCTTCCGTAAATGTGCTGTATATAAAGGTGCCTTCCAACTGTAATCACTCATATATGTGAATCCTGATGGTGATTGAGTTCTGTGGTCACTTTTGCTGCTGTTGCTCATCATTACAATCCGTTTCAATACCCGTTGGTTTCTTTTACTGAGCTTTCTTCTTTCTGCCCACTATTTTGCTTTGCGGAGCTTGTTTTACTGCGCTGTGTGTATGCTGTCATGACTTTAGATACTGTACCTCTAGAAACACTAGAAATGCGAAAAAGTCAAGATGTTTCAGTTACACTTGCTCCAGCAAGACAGGCTCCAACAATTTGGCCTCTTTTAAAATTTGAGAAATTCGACGTTTCATGCACTTGAAAAAAAAATCTATGATATCCAGAACTTCAATTAAGCCACCATATACTACCAGAATATATGCATAGCTATTTATATTTAAAAAAAAAAAAAAAAAAAAAAAACAGATTCCTAGTTTTGCTCTTTATTACTTACAAAGTGCATTCAAAAATCACTTTATTCACAAGTGTTTCCATTATTTTGATAACAACCTGTATATATATATATATATATATATATAGTCGCCTCAGAGCAACAGTAGGATATCTTAGTGTTATTCCTGGGATTAGATGTCTTAGTTCTAAGTCTAGTCATTTTTAAGTTCTTGTTTGAATGTAGTTTTGATGGAATGAACTCATCCAGTAGTACTGCAGTTCTAATGATAACACTGTATGGGGCATTTTGGTATGCTTTACCCCAGCGCATTACATAAATAGAAAGAACTATGTTAGTTTCTGTAATCATGAAACGGGTGTCAACTGAAAAACTGATTGTTATTTCTATGCAACATCACATGGTAATAGACATATAATTGGATCAGAGGAACCATAAAAAGAGTTACAAAGGGGAGCTTGCAAGAACTACTTTAACACACATTTTAACTACTGCAGAAATGGGTAACTTGTGCATTTCTGCTGTCACAGAAATTGAATTTATGCATGTAGGCACACAGTATATTGAATTGACTGAGAAAATGCTGCAGGAAAGGTTCAACTCTGCTAATAAGTAATTTTGCCAATACAAGAGCAAATCATAGCTTTATTCTAACTAGCTTAAATACACTCACAGTGAAACTGTTGTCTACTAACAATATGTTTTAAAAAGTGTATTACTAAAAAAAATCGTCAGAAGAAAATGCTAATACTGAAATCTGATTACATAGCATAAGTTTATCACTGTAAACTAAGGCCCTCTGTCATTGTCTTGGTTCAGATCTAGTTTCCAAATATAAAATTATAAATGTGCTTGGGTAAAGTATTTTAGTATGCCACATGCTGTGTCACCATTAGAACTGTAGTGCTACTGGGTGGGTTCATTTTATCAAAACTACACTTAAACAAGAACTTAAAAAGGCACTTTTTTTTAAAATAATACATTGAAGTATTCCATTGTTCAGTCATCAAAGTTTGCCTGTAAAAGAGTGATATACTTTGTTATTATTTCATTTTTCTTTTCTTCCTTAGATTTTGGGGAAAGGAGGCGAAGCCATAGTAATGTGAGTACAATTTTTCACTAAATGAATTCACTGTCCAATATTAAATTATATACATTTTTGAAGAATAAATCTTTTTGAGATAGTCAAATTAATTGTTATTTTATTTACTTTTAATAAATTAAATGTGCAACTGAATTGTCTAATCTCTTATTGATTATTCTTGCAAAAATTGAATACATACAACTAGAGATGTAAAATTTCCGGAAATTTTGAAGTGGTGGAAAAAAACCTGTTTCTTACCAATTTTTCTCGGGAAAAAAGTGGAAAAATAGAATTTTTTAGGAATGAAAATAGGGTCTCTTAATAGCTCTGTGTTTCTTGGAACATATAAAGAATTAAGCATTAAAAAATGTATGCAATCCACACATCTTTTTCTGCTTAATAGAATTACACATAAAAGTAAGTTAAATTAGAAGAAGAAACAAAACCTTTATGTTTTATAACTGAGAGCTTTCTCGGTCAAACACCAGAAATAAGTCGTTGTTTAACCAAAAGTATTGAGTAATATGTGTCTAATCATAACAATTACATTTTCTGTTTTCGATCGCCTTTGAAACTTGAAATAATAATTGTGATTTTTGACTTTCAAACATGATCGATATTGTTTGAAAGAAAAATAAGTATTATTTCCTTTTCTTGCAATGTAACCTTAATGTCTGAAAATGAAAGCTATTTTTTGATTTTTTCCAATCCAGTCTAAGTCCAAATCAAAACTAGATTGGTTTTTCTTTTCCTTTCCAACAGAAACCCCAAACCAAAACTGTGTAATGATTTCTAAAGCTGAACCATAACTTAAACTGGAGTTTCAGTTCATTCATATGGTCATGCTAAGCACAGTAGTAAAAGAAGTCATACCTACACTTTTGAACAAAACTGAGTTATTGTAACCAAGTTTTTCTCTATTTCGTATTTTACTTAATAAATAAAATGTTTTTGGATCATTGCGTCAGGAGCTATTTTTTAATAAATTCTGAAGGAAAAAAAAGATATCTGATTCAACTATATGGAAGAGCCAAAATTTAAAACACAATCTCCCTGCTTGAGCTCAACTGCAGATTCCACTTTTGTGCTTAGCAGTATAAAAAACTCACATTAACTTTGCATCATCGAATGGAAGTAAAGTAATTTCATTTTAATGGTTGTCTTTATTTATTTTTGCCTCTCACTTTATTAGAAAATAATTTACAATATATATCCTAGTTAATGTATTGTTTTTCAGTTTTCTTACAATTTTAAGCAAAAGACCTGCTATTTAAAAGTTGTTTAACCAAGCAGAATTACAGTTCGTTTGCTTGTTGTGCCTTGACAAACAGTATTTGATGCGGTATGCCGCTTCAAATGGCTTAGAAATTATAGTCGATGTTCGACACTCCAAGCACCTTAGAAAATGTTAAGCATCATCAAAATCTGAAATCAGGCTTTCTTCGGTAATGGAATCAGCACAAGTCACAAAAAGTCTCTGGTTTTTTGTGGATGAGGGCCGTAAAATGAATCAAAAAGTATACGGGAAGGACATTTTAGAAGCTGTTGTACTTCTGTGGACCTAAGAGCACTTCAGCACAGCTATGTAGATTGGACATTTCAATGTGACTCCACACAAGTTCATACGGTCAAAAAGACGATTGGTGCAAGGCGCATTGTTTTTGACTTGATATTATCTTTAGAGTGGACGCTCTACTCGATAGATCTCAATCACATGTTGTTACACTCTATGGCCTGTTTTAGAGTCAAAAGTCTACCCTAAACTACACATAAGTTTGGACTCTCTAAATCAATAGCCTTATAGGGAATAGGGTTGATTAAAGGACTTGCAGGGGGCTCTTGAATGAAAATTTTCAATCACTTGCACCTTTGTTTTACTTCAAAAGGCGTCTAGTTTAAAACCAATTAATTTATTCATTGCTAAAGGTCTTCTCATATTTTTTTTTGTGTTTTATTTTATTTATTTTTAATAGAGCTATATGGAAAATTTCTCGCCTTTTTTTTTTTGCCACAGCCTGTACATTTGGTTCACACAGTTAGCGGGAACATAGTTCTGTGATTAAAGCTATGCTTGTTTGTTTTATGAAGGAGGAAATTAATTTCTTCACTAAGGATATTGATTTATTTATTTATATTTCTTTTTTGCGAAAAGTTTTAAATGTCTTTTGATCTATATGCAAATTGTATTATTATCAGGGTTGGCTTTTTGCCGACAGAAACTGGTTTTTGCCCTGCCGGTGGCAGAAACTGGTTATAACCGGTAAAAACCGGCAGAAACTGGCAAAAACTAGAAAACGTTTTTAATAGCTCTAGTAATTACTTAATGACAGACAATTAAGTAAAATAAAATATATAACTCATTTCGTCATTGCAAAAACTTAATATAATAGTAATAGTTATTTAATAATTAGTGTAAAAATATGTTAAATAACAAGACTGACATTTCTAAAGCAAAGTAAAATTTATCGTAGTTGAAATTGCTATGTGTTAGAAATTTTAGCCTTGTAATGTTGTAAGTAACAAATTTTTCAGTTTGTTTATAATTATTTTGTTTGCATTTAATATAAAGTGTGATGTATCAAATATTTAAATAAATACAGATTTTTTTTTTATTTCATTAAATTCTAAAATTCAGAAACTTGTCATTTTACACTTAATATAACTGAATAAAGCTATTCTCAAAGAACAAAGAGCTCTCCCCCTGCCCCCATTTTGATTTCTATGGAAAGCTAATAATCCAATTATATAAGTACTAACACAGTCTTCAACTTTGCTGTATGTAAGAAACAATATAATTGGTTAGGTTCACTGACTCATAAATGTAAAGAGTTTCATTGGTTGAAACTAGGGGTGCAACATGGATGTCGATGTTTTGGAAACATTGATTTTTTTTGTTAAAACGTCGATGTTTTTAACATCGATGTTTTACTTTCAATGTTTTTGGACTATCGATGTTTTGGTTTCGATGTTTTTTCGATGCTGATGTTTTTACATTTTAATTGAAAATTATCATAAAATTTTGCTCCAATCTTCTTGCTAGGTAATTAAGTTTACTTATGGAGTTGCCAAAAAAAAAAATCATTTTTTGCACCCGTTTTATAAGAACAATTTTTCTGCGTAGAGGATGATTTTTGGGAAGATCACTACAAGATAGATTTGATAAAAAAGAGATCAAAGCTATTAGAAGAACCTGACACTGGTAGTCTGGTGCCAGAACTTGCAGTCTATTTCAAGGCTCCAGTTCTTAAACTAAAGGAAAATCCTATACGCATTTGATAGTGATGGAAACTTCTGTTCCATCGAAAGAGATGTTTCTCAGACTGGTGGGATAGTCTGCGAAAAGAGAAATGCCCTTCTGGGGGGACAAAGTAAGGAAACTTCTTTTTCTCCAAACTGTCAACACCAATATTCGGGCTTACTTATCAATTTCCTCCAACAAGTCGTCCGTCTATTACCTTAAATTTGTGTTTAATTATTAACTAACAGTACAACACATATTTCTTACTCTTAAAAATTATTGTTAGAGTTAATTTTGTATTTTTAAAATAATTAGCACAACTTTTTCTCATCATTCAACTGACGGTAAGTGCATGATGCATTTTTTTCTTAGATTCTTTTTTGATGTAAATTTACTTTTAGTTTAATTCAGTTTGAAAATATTTCCTTATTACTATAACTAGATTGTATTAACCGGTGCTTGTCTTATTATCAATTTTTGCCCAACTATAATACCAAGCTGTTGCGAAATTATTCTTATTAAATTATATTCATGATTTGAGGTTCAGTATTTTCAATATATTCGCCGGATACGTATTCTTTTGTATTGCTTAAATTAGTGTAGTATATTCAAAAAAGTAGGTTATACATTGATAAAAAGATCAATGTTTTAATTTCTAACATCGATGTTTTGATGGGATTGAAAGAATCTTCTCAAATTTCTCCTTTGTGCGCAACAAATTAAGAAATTGTTTAGGTTTAGAAACAGCGTCAAAACTTGTATTTTGTTACAGGCTGCTGCAGTGTGAAAACAATGTAAAATTTGATTTTGAATGGTGATAGTGTTGTAAATAAATTGTATTTGGGTTAATATTTAATTATTTTTCTAATACATTTTCTATTGTATGTCAGGAATTGCATTTATGTCATTTTTTGAGTTTCTGCCAGTTTCTGGCATAAATGTGGCAGAAAGGGGTTTTTGCCTTACCGGTTTTAACCAGTTTCTACCAGTGGTTTTTACCGCCTTGGCAGAAACCTTCCATCCCTGATTATTATACAACAAATTGTATTATAATACAATTAGACATTATTTTAACATACAAGGAGGGGGGGGGGGGGAATTGCATCATAATTTAAGTATGAGAAAATTCTAATCACTTTTTGCTGAACATTTCAATAAAACTTCCTGAAAAGTTGAAAAAATTCATTTTTTCAATTTTTTCGAAGTGAAAATAAATCCCTTTGGGAAAAAAATTTTTTTTTTCATTTTTTTCGGAAATTTTCCGGTTTTTTTCCAACTGTTTTCATCTCTAGATACAACTGAAGTAATGTCACTGGACTTAATTTTAATGCAAACATTTTATTTCCTCCCCATATTTTTCTTCAACAGTATAGCTTGAAAGGTCGGCAAATCATGGTATTTCCATGATTATGAATGTTTTTATCAAAAGCTGCTTCATTACAGTAAGGTAATTTAGTTCTCCTTTTTTTATCCTCCCCCTCCCCCAATGTATTTTTTGCTCTACAGTAACCTCTCGTTATATTGCGCTTTTTGGGGTACAAAGAAAAGGCGCGAAAAACCAAGGTCATAAAAAATCCATCCAACATGCAAGTATATTAGCATTCTTTCCTTTTGACATAATTTCTGAAAGATTTTGATGTAGTTCACAAATGTACTATCATACATATTAAACTTTAAACATGAATTTCAGCATCAGAAAAGTACAAACATCAAATGGCGAATGAATGATCTTTCTTAGGAACCGCAAGATTAGAGTGAGCATACCAATACCTCTTAGTCCCAGTAGACTTGCTAATCCCTTCCATTTTCTGTAGAAAGGATGTGAAAAATAAAACAAACCATATTGTTTTCAGGAAACTCTTTCGACTGTCCAGATCGTTCTTCCTTTCTTTGATACAATTTCCGATTTGGGCACTTCTTGGGCCAGTATGACACCTGCCTGCTGTCTCTCATTGTATAGGCCTTAGTATCAATACAAAAGGAAATGTCAATTAGTTTGCAAACCATCTTAAACTCAAATATTTTCGCGTGTGTACACTTTGAGGGCAGGAACCGTCGCTGGCTTTTTTAGCAATTTCAGAAGAATAGAAGCATCTTCGTTTTGTTCATGGACAAAAGAAAAAGAAAAAAGAGACCTTTTATGAGTAATACCATATGTTTTCATAAATGGTTTCAAACTTAAAGCAAGGTTTTTTAAAAAAAAATTTAATATTTCGCGAGACAAAAGAAAAGAGCAATATAATGATTGGCTACTGTATTTATAATATTTAATAACTCAAGTCAGTGATGTTCCTATCAATTTTTCGCAGAGTATACTACCAGTAATCCATTATGCACAATATGTATATGTGATTATAAGGCATTGATTTATTAAGCATTAAGAAATATAAAGAAAAGAGATTACTTGTAGGAAAATGTGGTTAATGTAAATATATTATTTTTGCTTTAGGGGAATTTTAAAATGCGATGATAGAATCTGAGTTATAAATGAAAATTTTTGAAACTTGAGGGTATATGCTAAAATTCTAAAAAATGTTTGAGAGTATACAGCGTATATGAAGTATACCCTATGGGAACACCACTGAACTCAATGATACCAGCACCTGTATGAAACTGCAGTTTAATGTTCTATTGAGAGGGTTTCGAATATTTATTTTATTTATGTTCAGGAGTCCAATGATCCATAATTCCATTAGTATTTTCAAACTTTTTTGATTTAATATGCAAAACAAAGTTTTTTAAGAAACATTTGAACTTTTTCCGATTTACTATTTTTATTTTATGAAATAAGTTAGATGAAAGTTGCAAAACAAGTACTCTATAGCTATATAGTTTATTCACTAGAGTATTATGATATATTTTAACTAGACAGGTTGCCCTTTAATGGATCGCATAACCTTGCTTATAATGTTTTCATGCTTATCCAACAGTTAACATGGAACATAAAACATTGGCAAGATATCGTCAAGCTGGCTTCCTTTTTGGGAACATGTCTTTCATGACAAATTTTGTGAGAAATTGCCAAGTGTCATCAACCTCGTTTGCATTTCAAACCTAATAGATGACTCTATAGAATTAACTGGAATATTGCTGTGTTTTCCTGAGCCTAAGTTGCTTAGCTCTTTAAAATCAGTTGTCAGTCAGGTTTGCATTTTATTAAATGAGTTTATTTCTAAAGGACATTTAGAAGATACATTTCAACATTTTAAATCTTAAAATGTCGCTGTTTAGGAGCTAATCCTATACAAATAATTCTACCAAATAATAAAATAACCCTCTCAAATCATAAGTTTTTGCTTTTATTTTGAAAGTCTTTTGCTATGAGTTTTCACAAAAATGAAATTTTTACACTAACGGAAACTTCATGAAATCATTGAAAATTATTAAAATTCTATGTCACTTTACTTTATTTTTACTCATGTACGAAAAAAAGGTCTTGTTCAGTTGTGTATTTGTCTCAAAGGAAGTCCACAAAATGTATGATTCTAATACAGTAGTATCCAACCTCTTTTTACCTGGGGCCACACCTCATAGTGAAATTATTCTCGCAGGCCAGAACACTTTAAAAATTTCAAAATATATTTTTTTTAATTTCTAAATAACATGGAAAAGGAAATAAAATTTAAAATCTGAACTTTTTTGTTGTAATCATTACTTAGTGCTTATTTTATTAACTACATCTGTTTTGCAGAAACTAATTTCTGAATATTAGACTCAACACTTGGGACTTTATGAGTAATTGTGGTTTTAGATTTGTAACTTTGAACAAAACAACAGGCCACATCGGTAAGCTTTGCAGGCTACATGTTGGGCACCACTGTTCTAATACAGTGCATAGATAGTTCAATTTTCCTGACACATTGATATTCAAGAATGTATATATATATATATATTTTTTTTTTTAATTCCTTTCTTAAGTTGTATTTCCATGCATGTTTTTCAGTTGCCTGAAGTTGTCTTACATAATTCTTTCAATAACGTTGTATTCTATTGCAGTTGTTAGAAACTAGGCCATTGAAAAAATCAAGCTCATGTTCCACTATATACCTAGATGACAGTACTGTCAGCCAACCAAATCCGAAAAATACACTCAAATGTGTAACGTTAGCAATATATTATCACATAAGGAACAGAACTTCCAATCGTACACTAGATATCTTTGATGAAAAGCTACATCCCTTATCAGTAAGTAAAAAATAAATTTAAGTGAAATGTTTTGTTTACCTTTCTCTAAAAAATAAAGATAAAATATAAAACTTCTATAAATATTTAATCTCAAAAGTTTATATATCCTATGGTGCTCATTTCAATTGGCATTTTTTAAACCTTTTAAATTCATAAGAAATAAAATTTGAACTACAGTGACTTTTACTGTGAATTAAATTTTCTTAACTTGTGATGTACGAAAATAAACTTCATTCCAAATTTGATATGTTACGAAATGTTATACTTCATAAATCTGGCTCAAGACTTTATTTGGACAAAATTTTTATCAATTGTAATAATTTAATATAGTGTTTTAGTATAATTAAGCAGAATGTTTACCCACCTGGTTTACTTGATAAAGTTGGGAAAATATTTCACACCATCAGAAGTGAGAAAAAATTTTATTTGTGGAAAACAGTTGGGAAAATATCTTGAGGAAAGGGTTGATTTTTTTTTTCTTTTTCAACTAAAGTATTTTTGTCACATTGGAGTTAACAATATCATCTTTTTAACTATACTATTTACCGTAAATTTTTTACAGTATAAACAAATGCGATAGGATGGTTCCAATTTGTGAAGATGAAAATTTTTTAAGTCCTGCCCCCCCCCCCCCTATTAGTTACAATACATTGAAAAAGAAGTGAGACAAAATTTTGTAACATTTCAATAATATTTAAAGGTAACTCAAAGCAGGAAGTTTGCATCATTGCTGAATATACTTGTATTGACCTAATCACAAATACGATTGCCATTTCCATTATCAGAAATTAATTACATTATAAAATAACTATTTTATGCACACTGTATCAACATTTGCACTGAAATATCTTCTGTAAGTTAGCATTTTTTTTTTTTTTGTCAGATCTTGTAGTTTATGCAATTCTGTACAATTCTTTGTAAGTTGACAAAGTGTTGTGCTTTGACCAAAGTAGCATCATTACTGGCAAAAGCAACTGCACCTGTTTTACTGGTACAAAAAAAAAAAAAAAAAAAAAAAAAAGATATCATTAATTCTCAATGTCAACACTACATTATGGATTTGATTATTGGTGCCGTTTTTAATAATTGCATAGGGTTCTCTTCCCTGCCAGAAGTACTTTGTAAACAATTTCAAGCCTACTGGGAATTCATTGATAAGGATAAATGCATTACAAGTGTCAATAATAAGGAAAAGTGGCTGATGTAAAGGATGATAGAATAAAATTTACTAAAAAATTGCTCTATGACTCTCACTCAAGGTGATTATCAAGAATTTCTTGAACTGATTTTACAAATTCTGCGTAAAATCCCTTCACGTGGAATCAGATTTATTGTACTTAGAGCTATGCACCATACTCAATGGATCTTAAATCTTGCACTGTTTTAAAAGCTAAATGTTTAATCACTAGTTTGCCATCACTTCAGTAGTAGGGAATTCAGTAGCATTGGATTGCATAAGATATGGTATGTTGGCTGAACATGTTTATTTAAAACCTTGGGTAAAAGCTTCTGTACTTCAAAATGCACTGTGCAAGGATTTCAATTTAATGAAATATTAATTTTGTAAATAAAAAATAAATTAAGAAGTTAGTAAATTCATAGTTTTTTTTTTTTTTTTTTTTTTTCAATGAGAAATTCACTAGATAAGTTTTTATAAAGTTACTACTTCAGTTAAAAAAACAGCATCTTTTTAAAATTTACTTTAAGTTATCAGCTTAAAACGTTTTAAATACTGTATTTTATATAAACATCCAATGGTTTTTCAAGTTGGGCAAAGAGAGGAAACTATTATCATCAGGGTTCGTATGGGTCATGGAAATCCTGGAAAGTCATGGAAAAAAATTAGCGAATTTCAGACCTGGAAAAGTCATGGAAAATTGAAATTTTTGTTCAGAGTCATGGAAATTTATTTAAAGTCATGAAAAAATGTCCTGGGCAAAAAAAAAGTAACAGTTGCTAAAAGAGCAGCAGAAATATTGAGTGATTTAATAGTCTTACATATTGAAACTGGAAAATTGAATGATCCCAAAAACAATTCTGAATTTCGAAATCTCATTACATCCACTTTTGTGGCAGCCGCTCGTTTTTTTTTTTTTTTTTTTTTTTTTTTTTGCAGTGTGATTTTACTGCTTGAACATCACTCATTTTGCATTTACCATTATTTTCAAGACTTTTTATATTCTGTAGTAGCGAATTTGCACATTCTTGATTTTGCCACGCTCACTTAAAAAATGCAATTCAATTGCCTCCGAGTTTGTTTCCATCACTCGTAAAAACTTAATTACTAAATGTATCAGAGTTTATCTCAATTTGTTGAAAGTTTTAGAAAATGAATATCTTTAGTCAGGTGATAAAACACAGAAATAGGAGAATTCTAATACTCTAAAACAGTACTGCTCAACATACGGCCCGCAGAACTAATCCATGCGACCCACTGCTACGTTCAATGTCAGGAATCAAACCCTAAGTTCAGGAATTTCTGAACCCACTAAATTATATGCATTTGAAAATGTGCAAATAAGTAAACAAGTACATTTGAATCAAAAGATTTATTCGCTACTGAATGTTTTTCTTTCTTTTTTTTAAATATAAATATCTGGTTTAGAAACATGAATTTACTAAAGAATGGCTTTTCTTTAATGAACCAAAGTACTATCAAGCTATGTGTATGCTTAAATGCACTGCTGATGCTAAAAGGCAACCTTTGAAGCAAATTTATTGCAAGTTAGTTAATGACTCATTCAACCTTTGTCCCATTCATTATCATTTTACCTGTTTATAAAAATTATTAGACATTTAAGCACTGGTATATTTCATTCACTGTAGTTTTACTAATTTTACTAAAAGTTATATGATGAAGACAAATAAGAATAGTTGGTTTACACTAATATATTTTCAATCACAAGTAAGTGCTTCGATGAGGTAGAAGCATTCATGTAGAAGTTTTGCTAATGCTCATTTCCCAAAAATTTCCTGTTCGAAATTAAATAGTACTATTCTCTTCATGTAACAAGATCATGAATTTTTTTTATGAAGTCATGAAAAAGTCATGGAATTTTTTCATCCAAATAGAGTATGAACCCTGTATCATTGGTAACATAAATCAGGGAAAATTGGTGAACTTAATCAGGGAAGTTTTTTTCATAGTTCCTGTCACCACCCTGTATTTTTGTCAGCCCAGCTGAAAAAATACCCCCCCCCCATTTCATTATTATTTAAAAGATCTTTCAGTTCATTATTTATTTTTGGAAATTTTTTGTTATTTACAGCCTTAATCAATAACTTCACCACAAATTTCATAGAATTTAATCGCTGATGTTTTCCTGTGTTTTTCTAACCATCCATTTGAAGCACAATAGTCTTCTGTCCCTACTCCTTGATAAGAAATTTACTTGAGCTTGTACCATAGGACCAGAGCTAGGCAAATTTACAGATCTGGCATCAACAAACAGGATGCCCAAACAGTTTCTATTCACTTATTCATTTCCTGTCTTGTGCATTTTTTGCTTTATTTTCTTCTGTACTTTTTACCAAGCTTCTTTAATTTCATCTCTTGTTTTTCATTGCATCATAAATTCAAGTCTTTTAAATATTAAACAGGTTTTGTTCTATGCATAATAGTTAAATATTCTCTTTCCCATTAATACTTTTAATTTTTTCCTCTAAATTCAGCCAGTGCATCTTATAATCAGCTGCCATTTTTTCGCTAATTCTGTCTAGCCCTCCTAGTGACAGGACCAGGCCCACTCAATGTCAAACTTCATAGAACAGCTTGAGTATTGTAAATGCGGGCTACTTTGGCCCTGGGGTCCTTTGGCCCAAATGGAGAAAAAGATACAACGTCCTCTGTCTGCCTTAAGGGTGCAATTTTTTCAACATATTTTGACAGATTCCAGTAGAGAACATCCCCAGGCACTCAATTATATATACCTACCAGTTCTATAGCTCTGCTCAAGAAGCGACACTAGTGGTTCTGTGTTCCTTGTGCTAACATGTGCCTTCATAACTTCTCCATGAAAAGCAGTTCTACATCAGTTAGGAGTTTTTTAAATGCCTATTTGGAAAAGTAAAGAATAGCTAAAATTAAGACTCTAAACTGGAAAAACACAAGAAAAACGTGGAATTCCTGGCAACGGATAAAGAGGGAGATTGCATAGTCAGGGCTCAGCTACATAGCTTTCATTATGGAAAATGAAGAGGAATTAAAAGTTGCAGATTGTGTAGAAAAATGTTTACCTACTTCTTACAAATATTGTTAAATTTGTTGGAAAGTTTATAGAATTTTATTATTGTACAATGGAATGAGCTTAGGTTTCCAAAGATCGCTGTTCATGCGAGAGAAGAAGGAGCGAATGTTGAGAGCATGGAACGCACCAAAAAGTTTTGATAGTGACCAAAAATTTAGGATCCTTTGTCTTACAAATTATGCTATCTTAATAAAAATATTCAACTTCTAAAACTAATTAAAAGTTGACTATTCTCCATCAGCAATTTCTGAACTAGGTATGCACACACGTTTAAAAAAAAAAAAAAAAAAAAAATTTCCTTAAAACAAATATGTGGGACTCAAACATCTTGTAAAATGTATTTTTCTTTCAAATAAATATTTTCCCCTTTGAGCACACATCTTTCTTTGGCTGTAGTTAGTTCTACAATGATTTTTAAAAGGAAAAACCACTTTGGCCCAAAATAACCCAAACGCAAGGGAAACATTGGCCCAAATAAAAAACAGTAATAAAGGGTAAAAATACTTGGAAATAAACTGATCACTATTTAAAAATTAAATTAAAAGACTTCTGCATGTGTAAAATAAGTATCCACAGCATGGAAATATGAATACTTACAAAATATTTGAGAAAAGTTCCAAAATCTGGGCCAAAGTAGCCCACATTTACGGTATTTGCAAGTTTGCCACCAGGAAAGTTAGAGTACTTCCAGGCATTTATGAGCATGAGAAAATGGCATTAGTATCTCTGGTAAAAGGCTAAAACAGAATTTTGTGTTTACAGAGCAGTAAATGTAAAAGAAGAGGATGGTTGTAGAATGTGCATGACTCCCAGAAGAACACTTTCATGTGCACCCAAACTTTTGTTTGGAACAATTATTATGTTTGAAGGGCACACTAAGAAATATTTATTGCACTTCTTAGCACTTAATTTTCATACAATTTCAAAAAAATAGTACCAGTCTAAACTAACTTACCTTTAAAAGAAAACTAAATCCTGACAGCAAAATAACCCAAGGAAAAAGCTAACCTACACATTTTATCTTGACAGATTTTTTCTCCTAAAATTAGAAAAATATGGAGTTCTTCGTTTAGCAGTTTTTATTTCATGCAGGCTGTAACACTATGGTTGTTTCATTCATGGTTTAAGGTAATACTAGGATGTACTTCTATTTCACAGATGTTTGAAGACAGTAATTAAAAGAACATGATTTTTACAAACAATAGATATTTCAGACAGTTATTTCAAATGGGGACATGATAGCTCACAGTGCTTTACTGTTGCTAGCTCGCTCTTTTCTTTCTGCTAACCCCTCAATTTTTCATTACAAGGAAGCTGCTTTCGTGGGAGAGTTCACAGTAAATTTACATGGAGCCAGACAGTGTTGACAATGGTAAGAAATTGTATTCTCTGCGCTTTCAGGAATTTTAAATCATGAACAAACTGGGTTGAATCTATATTTTCTTTACTGCCAGAGAAATCACCTCACATTCAACAGAGATACTTGTTGAACAAAACGAATGTCAAAAACCTTTATAAATTAGACTGTAGCCGTTTTTTGTTCATATTTTTTGTTTTTGTGCCAAATATGGACATTTGTTTACACTTCTACAACCCTCTTGTTATTGTTAAATGACGAAGACTAGATTGGTGTTTCTATCTTAATATATTTTTCAGTGAGTGTGGTCTGGACAAGAATTTCAAAATCGGCCTCACAAGTAGATTAAAAAAAATCATGTGTTCCAGACACATAAGTACAAGGCTAACGTACGTGGAAAAATCTTAAATCATCACTACGAATATTTTGTTTTTGTGAAGTTACATTACCATTACATTAAGAGTATTTATCTGGTTTCTGTACAAATTTTGTCACAAATGTAACATAACATATTTTTTTTTTACTGAACACTCAATCCAAACATTGCAATACAATAATGAGCAGTAAGAAAATAGTTTGTCACACTTATGACATAAAAATCTTCATATACTACTTTTAAAATTCTTAGTGTTTCCAAAAACCATTAAAAAATATATATTTAGATGTGTTTTTGTATATTTAAAGAATTGTGTTTCATGATATGTAATTAACTGTATTTTATCCTATTGTTTATGTTGTAGAAAGATAAAGTGAGTGATGATTATGATCAAAAGGATCCTGATCATAGAAGCATTTATAGGTTTGTTCGTGCACTATTTAATTCTGCCCAGCTGACTCCTGAATGTGCCATAATAACTCTTGTAAGTTTAACAAAAGTTTCTGCATTGCTTCTGTTACATTTTGTTTATAATTGCCAATAAATTAAAACTAGAAATGTTAAGAGAAGTTTATTAGAGTGGTTTACAGACCTGTAAGACCTCCCCCCCCCCCATGGATAATGATATTTTTTACATGTACTCATTCGAATATGCTAGCAAAATTGCTAGCTCTTACTCATAGCAAAGGTTCTTGTTATAGTTTCATACTACTAATTTCTAAAATAGTTGTCAACGTTGGTGATATTTTGGGTGATAGTAATAGAAATTGCTTTAAATTGTCTCCAATTTAAATTTTGTATTTTTTTAATAAATTAAAAATATTGAAGCATATTAATATTTTATTTTATATAGTTATCATGTTGTGTTAAATTTCTCAAATGTATTCCTTAATTCTTTTTGTTTGAAAGATATTGCTTGATGGTCCAGAAAAGGTTGTCAAAGTACATCACCATAAAATGTCATCCAGGAAAGGTACCCAGAGAGGTGTTGATTATACACTGCCGGAGCTTTATGCACTTCCGGGGTTTATCTGCTTTTTATTTTCTCAATGCCAATGCCTCAATTTACTTGAACCTCACTTTTCTGCAGGATTCACTGATCGAGACCGTTTTGCTGACTGTAGGGTGATCTGTTTTTACATAGTTTGATTTTTGCTCTTACGCAATTCAGGCTATGTAAAATAAAGAAGCATACAATCAAGGAAGAAGTTTCAATTTGCACAAGATTAGACCATTTGCTTTAAGTAATTTATTTGAAACATGACAGGAGGTGACCCCCCCCCCCCTCCAAAAACCGATGGCACACCTCCCTCAAATTCTATGAAGCACTTCCCTCTCAAGAACGACATCCCCACCCCAAATTGAGACCAAAGACTCTCAAATGACCTCCCCCCTTCCACCTAAAAGTTTCAATGGTGCAATCTGATGACTCTCCCCCCTCCCGCTTGGTGGGCACCTAATATTTACTGACTACTGAACAGGGGTCTGACTAGGATTTTTCACAGGTTCCATTTTTTTTTTTTTTTTTGTGGAATTCTATTTACTTTGTGAAAAATCAAATAATTTTGTGAAAAATCAAAAATTGTGTATGTGTGGGGGGGAGGGGGTTGTAAAAAATTTTTTCAAAATTTATACATGTACTTATGTATTTGGGATGACACAAACTGCACCACTAAAAACATTTAGGTGGATGTTTTTGTGGTATTTTTTCTCTTTTTTGTTGATAATATCGTTCTTGAAAGATTTTCCTAGTATGGGGGGGGCCCTTGAGCAGCATCGCTCTCTGGGAGATGGACACCCCCTTAAGTATTAATACAAATACACCATTCCAGGGGTGCCCATCCCCTCCAAGCTCAATGGCGCAAATTCCCCCCCAAAAATTTTCTCGCTTTCCTATCGGGTTAAAGATAACGGTTTTTAGAGTGTAATTTCCAGTGAAATTCACGGGGGGGGGGGGGGGGGTAGCGCTAACAAATACCACTTGATTACTGTTGGATTGTTGACCCGCCTTGCCTTCCCAAATTTTACAACGTGGAGCTTGAGTAAAAAGTTTTGGGTACCCCTGAATTTTGCTACGCCTTATTTTTTTTTTTTCAAACGTATGAATGATTACAGGGAGAGGGGATTCAACTTTCTGGCTTGAAATAGAGTAATTACTAGAATTATACAATATAAATCTATACAATATGAATTTCATTTTTCTGTCACATTGGTAGGGGAAGGGCGGGGCCGGGGATTTCTCCCAGGAAAATTTTCGAAATCATAGTTTTAAAACCAGTTTTAGACAATCTCTGGTGATGTTAGGGGGATAAAAGGTTTGGGGGCCCCTTCCCGATAATTTTTCAGTATTGAAACTTTAAAAGTGCAATTGTAGATAGTCTAATGTTGTGTTGCGGAGAGCTCTCCTTTGTTTTCAAAATTGTAGTTCTAAAAACACAGTTTTAGACTATCTGTGGTAACGTTAGAGAAAGAAGAGATGCTATAGTACTCTCCCCAGGAAAATTTTCAAAATTAAAATCTTAAAAACGCTATCTATGGTTCGGAGAAAAGGAGTTTTCTAAAACTGAAGCTCTAAAATCGCAATTATAGCCGACCTTTGTGACATTAAGAAAAATAGTTTTCGGAAGCTCTCCCGGCATTTCTCGAAATTAAAGCCCTGCAAACCAAATTTAAGACGATTTTTTAATAATGTTAACGAGAGTGGGAGGGTGGGTAGAGGGGGCACTCTACTTAAATTTTCGAACTTGTAGCTTTAAAAACGCAGTTTTAATGGATCTTGAGAATGTTAGTGAAAGGTGAATTTCGGAGGCATTCCCCCGACAATTTTTTGAAATTGATACACCAAATACGCAATTCTAGGCTTGACTTTGATCGTGTTAAGGAAGGGGGGAATCAGGGGCTCTTTCCTATAAATTTTTCAAAATTGCAGTTCTCGAAACGCAGTTTTAGATGACTCTTCTTGATAAAGAGGGTGTTATTCTGACGTTACAGTGGAGGCGCTCTAATGGAAGTTTGGTTTCATCACTGTCACACGTATTCATCATACAAAATTGTGTGCTACTTCCAGAAAATTTATAAAAAATTGAATAACCAGGGGTCTGGCCAGAGGATATTTGGGTCCGTTAACGGACCCTTCACAAAAATCCGATCAACCAAAACGGACCTTTCACAAAATCCCGATCAAACAAAACGGACCTTTCTGTTAAATTATGATACATTTATCTTTACCATTGTGGCAACACATTAGTACTTTTACTATTTTTGAAATGGTCGTTGCTGTAGTTTCGTTATATTTTCGTTGTTGTCCTTTTCTAAATAAATACAAGTAAAAATGCATCTGGATCTCTAATTATTCTTCAAGCAACATAACAAATTCACGGAGCTCACTTAACATGGTAGCAGAAGCAGTAGTTATTGAAAACTATCGAAGATCAAGAAGATTTGTTAGTAAGTTGCTTTAGAAACAGTGATATAAGAGAAAGAAAACTAATATGGCGTATGCAAGAAGTAGTGATATTGGTATACCGCTTTTCAATGGTTCAGATTACTTTAATTGGAAAACACGAATGATGAAATTTTTGCAGTTCAAAAAGTGTAAGGAAGTGGTTCAACGGACAGTTAATGCTAACGATGATCGAGCAAAATGGGAAGAAAAAGATGTTCAAGCAACAAATTATATTTATGGCGCTATCACAAATAAGCAATTAGAATACATCCATGAATGCGATTCTGCGTTTGAAATTATCGCCAAATTTGACACAATGTATTTGAAAACTTCCACTTCTTTGCAAATTGTACGTAGAAATAATTTAGAAAATGTGAAGTTAAAGAATTATCCAGATGTAAGTTTATTTTTCGATGACTTTGAAAAATGTGTGAACGATCTTAAACAAGCCGGTGCTACCGTAACGGAACAAGAGAAATTGAATTATATGCTAAGAGCGTTACCATCAAACTATAGCCACATTGGCGATTTAATCGACGTTTTACCGGAAAAGGATAGAACAGCTGAATATTTGAAAAGCAAAATTAAAGCGAAATCGCTCGAGGAGAAAAATGATTGTGACGAACGTGCGCCAATGGAAAGATCAAATGCTTTTAAAATTGAAACAAAGAAATCGGGCCCACGAGGAAATATTTGTTACAATTGTGGAAAAGCTGGACATATTAAAAAGAACTGTTGGTATGGCAACAGCAAAATGAATTATCATGGCAGGGGTTACAAAAATTATCGCGGACGAAGCCTAGCAAATAATCAGGAACGAAGTCAAAGTTTTGGTAATCATCGCGCACGTGGAGCGAACTTTAACCACAGTGTAAATAATAATCAGTTAGAAGAAAGTTTCCATACTACAATAATTGAAAGCAACATGTCAAGCTCTGATGAAAGTATTATGACAAAGAGAAATGAAATTAACTGGTTGCTGGACAGTGGGTGTACCGATCATATAATAAATAGTGATGAATATTTTGAAGAGCAAGTAACATTGAAGGACCCAATTAAAGTAAAAGTTGGAGACGGAAGGTTGTTAGAAGCGACAAAGGTTGGAAATATTAAAGTCTCTTTTCCTGTTTATGACATTGAATCGAAAGTAACTTTGAAAAATGTATTTTATGTTAAAGAAATGAAGGCAAATTTATTAAGTTATTCGAAGATCACAGACAATCATAAAATAGTTTCAAAAGGACGGTTCTCAAAAATTTATAATTTTGATGGCACATTATTAGCAATAGCGAAGAAAGAGGAAAGATTATACAAAATAGTAAGTTATGTTTCAAATAAAATATTTGCGAATGTTACCAATAAAACACTAACATTAAAAGAAAAGCTGCATCGTACATTTGGACATGTAAATTTTAAATATTTGGACATTATGTGTAAAAATCAATTATTAGAAGGAATACCTAAAGAAATAGAAACAGAATTTATGAAGTGCGCTATATGTATTGAAAACAAGATGCATAATTTACCTTTTAAGAATAATAGAAGAAGAGCTGAAGATATATTGGAGATTGTACACACTGATGTAAATGGACCTCACAGAACTACTGGATGCAATGGGGAAAAATATTTCGTTACTTTTATCGATGATTATAGCAAATTGGCAAAAGTTTGGTGTATTAAGTCGAAGGATCAAGTCTTTGATTGTTTTATGGAATATGTAAATGAAGTTCAAAATTTAACTGGAAAGATAATAAAAGAGTTGAGATGCGATAATGGTAAAGAATATATGAATAACAAGATATATAACTTTGCAAAAGAAAAAGGAATACAGATAAAGCCATGTCCACCATATGTACACGAATTGAACGGCACAGCCGAAAGATATAACAGAACAATAATGAATATGGCTAGATGTCTCCTAGCAGAAGCAAAAGTTGATCGGCGTTATTGGCCTGAAGTAGTTAAAACAGCTGTTTATCTGAAAAACAGGACATTGACAAATACTGTACAGAGGAAGACACCTTATGAAATATTTTTTGACAAAAAACCTTCTGCAAAAGAATTAAAACTATATGGCAGTAAAGTGTATGTCAGAGTACCAGATGAACTAAGAGAAACCAAATGGGATAAAAAGGCTGTATTTGGAATTTTGCTTGGATATACGGAAGTTGGATACAGAGTTTTGGTTAATAATAGAATAATAGTTGCAAGGCATGTTGACATTATTGAAGAAGATATTATGTGTATAAACTGTGGTGATGAAGATGACAGTCACGATATAAATAATAGGACACTATCTGAAGAAGTGTCAAATGGGCAAAGTAATAAAAAGAGTTTCAAAGACAATGCAAAAAATGATGATGAAATTAAAAGTCAAACGAGACCGAAAAGGCAAGTCAAACCACCCGTTCGATTCGATGAAGAATTCGGATATTATAGTGTTTATGTGAATCTTTGTGATGCTACAATTCCAGGTAACTTCGAAGTGGCAATAAAATGCAATGAGGCTATTCGACGGAAAGAGGCAAAGGACATAGATATGAACAGTGTTGACAAAAATAATTCTTGGACACTAGTGAGTAAACCAGAGGATAAAGGCACTGTATATGTGAAATGGGTGTTCAAAAGAAAACCAGGAGATGATACGAAATCAACTACCGAATTTGTAATTGAATTATTTGGAAATCCCATTTATTGGAAATCTAAAAAACAAAATTGTGTAACTAAGTCATCTACCTTTGCAGAATATATTGCATTATCTGTAGTTGTGACAGAATCAAACTTTGTAAGAAATGTTGTTAATGATATTATTGTTGAAATTCTTAAGATAGATTCAGAGTCAAACATTGCTGATATCTTTACTAAGTCGCTAGGAAAAATTAAATTTACAAAGTTCAGAAAAATGTTGAAATTTATATAAATTTTGTTTTTGGTAGAAAACTAAATTGTATTTATGTTTAGTTCAACGTTTTGGATTTATATGTATAAAATATATACATATAGATATATTATTTAATAATTTGGACATTTTGTGCAAAAACGTTGAACGTAGTAAAAAAAAATATTTTTCTGTTATGTTTGTAATTGGTAAAGATAATTGTAAGGAGGCGTGTTAAATTATGATACATTTATCTTTACCATTGTGGCAACACATTAGTACTTTTACTATTTTTGAAATGGTCGTTGCTGTAGTTTCGTTATATTTTCGTTGTTGTCCTTTTCTAAATAAATACAAGTAAAAATGCATCTGGATCTCTAATTATTCTTCAAGCAACATAACAAATTCACGGAGCTCACTTAACACTTTCAAAAAATCCCGATCAAAGAAAACGGACCCTTCACAAAATTCTGATAAACAAAATCGGAGCTGTCACAAATTGTTTATTGAAAGAGCAAATCTAAAAGCAAAATATCGCATATTTCTGTGTATAAACTGATAATTTTTGGAACCTTTTTTTAAGTCAAATTAGAGGGATCAGCTTATACAAAATCGGCTAATTTTGAAAAAAAAAAAGAAAAACGGCACTCTTGGGATGCTCCTGCAAGTGATAAATAATTGCTACTGCCAAATAAATGTAATGGTTGTTTGTTTTATCACAGCTAATTAGCAGCGGTGTTGTTGTAAACTTTTCTGAAAAGGCATTCGTAAGCACTTTTCTCTGCTCATGCTTTAATAAACAATAATAATATATATCTGCGAAATGAACTTAGAACTGCAAAGGGATAGTAAGGGTGAGGAAAAAATATGATCGCTTCAGATAGGGTTACCATCTTCAAAATTATCACCACTTAGCGTCTGGCATTGAACCTTTATAATGACTTGATTAGAAAATATTCTCATCACTTTGCCAGCTTGTCAATATTTGCGTTTTTACGATGCTGGATGCTATGTTTAATTGTTATTTTGGGAGAAAATTATATGGGTTTTGATTTTTCGATGCTAACAAGGATGATTAACTTTAAATAAACTCTTTTAATTACCGTTTTTTTTTTTCTTTAGATGTCTACATTTTGAAAAATGCAATCTTTTAACATCCGATATGATAATCATATTTTGTTCTATTTTCAAGCTAACTTCTCTTTATTAGGATTCAAATAAATGAAAAGTCTCTTAATTTCTGTTAGAACTCTCATTTCAAGTTTTAAAGCAAAATTCCATTTTCTGTTATGAGTCAAAAATTAAAATGCTGAATAGATGGTTTATTTTATTTTATTTTTTGGGTCAACTGTGTCCACAGATATTAATGATATGTTTATCATAGGTCTCTAAAATACAATTTTAAAATAATTTTATCAAAAATATTTCTTTTACAAGCCCTTTTTATACTTTTGATGCCTTCAGTTTGAGAATTGCGATCTCTTTGCATCCGCTATGGAATCCGATTTTTCGAATTTTTGACGATTATTACGCTTTGGTAAGAGGTAAACAATTGAAATATCTTTTTATTTTTGTTAAAATAAAAAGTTTTAAACGAAATTCTGTGCTTTTTATGAATGTCTTGGGTCAAAAAGTTGAATGCTGAACCCTTTTCTGAATTTTATTTTATTTATTTATATTTTTGTTACAATTATTTTAAGTACTGTACAGAAATATATCTAGTATAATTTAACATAATGTAGAATGGTAGATAAATATTGATACTTGAAAGAGCGATCCCCCCCCCCCCCCCGGTCAAATATCAGGAAAAAAATCCAGAATGATTTTCTCGACATAGAAGAGGAAAACACTCAACTTTAAGTTTAATTGATGCAGTTTGTGCCATCTCTAAATTCTAAAATTTCGTTTTAACAAAAAAAAAATTTTTTTTTTGCGAAATTTTTTGATTTTTCACAAAATTAATTCATTTTTCACAAAATTATTTGATTTTTCACAAAAAACGGACCCTGTGAAAAATCCTGGACAGACCCCTGATAACTCAAATCGTCTGATCCAGCTTTGAAACGGACACCAACTCCATGCCGTCTGTGATGTTCCCTTCATTGAAAAAGAGACACAGTCATTAAATTTTGGACAGGGGGGGGGGGAGTACCAAGGCTGTTGCTAGGTCAAGAAACTTGGGGGGGGGGTACACTTTTAGCTGCCCCTTAATTGTATCAAACTCATGTTCAAATATGCAGAGAGGGAGGGAGAGAGAAGATTTGGCTTCTGGTTTAGCAGGGAAAGTCATATTACTAGACCTTTGTAGTAAATTAGGGGGCGCGTCGGAGGATACCTTCTTGCATTATTTCGAAATTGAAGACATAAAAACGCAGTTTTAGACTATATTTTAAGTTTGGGAGGAAGGGGAGAGAAGGTCCAGGATAGCCTCTCCCGGTAATTTTTCCTAATTTAAGTTCCCAACACAATCGTATATCATATTTAATTATGTTGAGAAGAGGGGGTCCGGGTTCTCTCCCTGAGAGTTTTCAAGATTTTTATTTGAAAAACACAGTTTTACACGATCTATGGTGAAGTTAAGGGAGGAAGAGACTCGGGGTCATCGTTCTATAATTTTTCAAAATACAAACTTTAAGCACACATTCCCAATTGTGAATTATTTCTGATTATGACACGTAAAGGGGGGGGTGTCCGGGGGCACTCCCCCGGGAAAAACTTGAAAATTGTAGTTCGAAAAATGCAGTTTTAGATGATCTATGGTGATATTAAAGGGAAGAGAGACGCCGGACAACCCCTCCCCGGAATGTTTTGAAATTTTGAAGCCTTAAAAACGCGATTGTAGACTTTTTGCTAAAATTTAGTACATCGCCAGTTTCTTGAAATTAAAGCTCCGAAAACATAATTTAAGCCAACCTTCGATGAATGCGGGGGGGGGTTGGGAGTTTTGAAGGGACTTGCAACCAGAAATGTTTTGTAATTGAAATATTGAAGCACTAAAAGCGAGATTTAAGACATTTTTGATGATGTTGGCGAGAGAGAAAGAGAAGGGGGGGGGGGAGGGGTGGCATTCTCTGGAAAAAATTTCGATTTGTTGAAACCGCAGTTTTAGAAGATTTTTTGGTAATGTTATGTTAAGGATTGGAGAGATTTGGAATCCTCCCTTGGCAAATTTTCAAAATTGAAATTCAATTAACGCAATCGTAGACAATTTTAAATAATGTTAGAGGGGTAGAAGGTTTTGGAGATCTCCCCCGAAAAATTTTCTGAATCGAAGCCTTAACAATGACATTTTTGAAGAACTTCGGTAAAATTTGGAGGACGACAGTTTCAGGACATCTCAGGGAGTTTTTTTTTTAAATTAAGGTCCAAAAGACAAAATTTATTCGGCCTTGAATGATGGTGAATGATTAATTGAGAGGGCGTTTCCCGGAGGCTACGTTGGGAGCACTCTCACGGTTTTTCGAAATTACAGTCCTAAATACTCATGTGTAGGCCATCTTTAATGACGTTAGGGTAAAGGATGGGTTTGAGAACGTTTTCCCGGGATTTTTTCAAAACCTAAGTTTTAGAAACTCACTTCCAGGCCAGCTTTGGGGACGTAAAAAGAAGGGTTTGGAGTTTCCCACTCTTTCCTTTCAATTTGGCTACGTCCCGACTATCTTCATTGTAAATTTTAATTATTGATAAACTTATTGTGGCAATATTTTTTTCGATTTTTTTCTTTTAAACACGTTTATTTGCTTGGATTTTCCATAATAAAGTTTTCCAATTCCCAGCTTAATATTTTTGTTTTCTTGCAATACAAGCGTTTACAGCCTTAGAAAAAGGACTTAACATTTTGAACGGATGTGGTAATTTTCTGCGATACCTTAGGTCTCTATTCCACTTCATTTTATTTTAAATATGCCACCTGCATGTCTTGATCAAGCTTTGATTTACTTACGATTTTTACATTCAAACATTTAGAATTTTTGGGGTGAGTACTCATTACAATACTTCGGATTCTCTTTGCATTTAACTGTTTCGTTTCTCTCTCTCTCTTTTTCAAACTTATTTTGGCGGCCCATACTTTTTTTTCCTCTTAGCAATGATTTTCAGGACATTTTTCATTTAAAAAAAACATATGGGAATGTTTCGGTGACCCCTATCCTATGGGCTGTCCTATTTATTTATGTTTTTTTTTACTGAAGAACCATAAAGCAGGGTTTTCGATAACCAAGGCCGCCGAGAGACAAGGCATGCACCATGTTAGTTTGGCCCCGGTCCTCCCTCCCATTATTCTAATTTTACTCTATGCACAATAATTTGAGCCGAGCCCATAGTTTTCGACAAGGCAGACATACCCACTCTGTGGCCTAGTGAAGAGTGTGCTGTACTGAATACTTTTTTTTGTGCTAATGAAAATGTTTGAAGCGTACATTTCTGCGGCCCTTACTTTGTTCCTTAATTGTATTTTTAAGTTACATTTTCTATTAAAATTTTACAGAAAAAATACTTTTTGTCACTATTATTTCAATTGTTCATTTATAATTACTATTTTAATTTTTCAAAACAACGGAGAGTTCGCTTTTTCTTCGTTAGTTGCATCGCCAAAATGATATTGCAGCCCCACTTCTGAAAAACTGGGGGGAGGGGGGGACTATGGCAACGGGGGGGCACTGAGGGGTACGTGAAAAAAGTATTATTAATGCATCTATTTCTTGTTAAATGAGTTTAAATGTTTTTTCTTTCCAAAATTCAAAAATTTCATGTTCTAAAGAAAAACAAAACCTACCAGAAAAAAATCCCCCCCAAAAAATTTTGATGGCGCAACTTGCGCCATAATCCCCCCCCCCCCTGTGGGCACCCCTGCACCATTCCACATTTTGTTAAATTATGCAATAAATGTCAACTGGAAATTTTACACACACATATTTAAAATAGTTGAAACAAAAAATATATATATATGATTTGAGCAGTGGTTCAGCTTTTAAATTTTTGACACATGACACTCTTAAAAAGGAGTTTTATTTAAAATTTCTATATTTCAGGATTTTAATAAAAATAAAAGGAGATTTTATCTGTTTACTCTTAACAAAGCATACAAAACATCAAAAATGTGACAAATTTCATTCTCATAATGGATGCAAAGAGATCGCAATTCTCAAAGTGAAGGCTTTAAAAGTATAAAAACGGCTCATCTTAAAAAATGAGCAAAATTCGATTCTCATATTGGATGCAAACAGATGTAATTTTTCTAAATGAAGGCATTAAAAGCATAAAATTCACCTATAATTCGGAGTCGAAGGGGAGGAGGTTGAGATTGGGAGGAGTGAAGGAAAACGTAATAGACAATACCGGTTTTCCAATATCAACTCATGAATAATTAAAGGAATTCCAGTATATAACAGGAACTTAATTACTTAATCATACCTGTTAGCATCCAAAACTGAAACCCATATATTTTTCTCCCAAAATAAGATTCTAACATCCCACCATAAAGGTACAAATATTGCCAAGTTGGTTAAATGATGGGAATATTTTCCAACCAAATCACTACAAGGATTTTACACCCTACGCTAAATGACAATAATTATAAAGCTTCTAACCCTATCTCAAATGATCACATTTTACTTTCAATTTCTCTGATATGTTTTTTTTTCCTTTTTAAGTCATAAGGGGAGAGAAAAAGTCCTTTTGCTGCATTTTCAGAGAAATTTATAACAACACCACTGCTAACTATATGATAAAACAAACAAGCAAAATTATTTACAACAAAACAACTGACTTAAGCTATTAATTTCTTTTAAGGAAATAAACAACAAGCACTATATTTGGCATTATTAGTTATTTATTGCTTTCAGGAGTTCCACAGAAGTGTGCTGACATTTTTTTATGCACAGAAACATGCATTATTTTGATATCAGATTTGCTTTTTCAGTAAACTATTTGAAAGATCCATTTTTGTTTATTAGAATTTTGTGAAAGGTGCATTTTGGTTGATCGCGATTTTGTGAATGGTCCATTTTGGTTGTTCGAACTTTTGTGAAGGGTCCGTTAACGGACCCAAATTTCCTCTGGCCAGACTCCTGCTGAGAAACCGATTTGCAGCCCCGGGCCACAAACGATCACGTGTACGTCATGGTATAGCTTGAATTTTTCCCTCCCAGCGTACGCAGCTCATGCAAATATGCCAATGTCTGTGTACTGCCATGGGAAAAAGAAAAAAATGTTCGACAGTTGCGAACATTTTTTCTTTTCGTGGACAAATTGATTTGTTTTAGCTGAGACAGAACTGTCCGCAATAGTCTTTCTATGCCCACGACACTGTTGCTGTGTCACGCCGTTTCTGCCACTTGGTAAAATTGTTCATTTCAAATCTTTATAAGGTGAGGAAATAGTGCTTTGTGAAGTATACTTCAGATTGAAACAAGGATGTGTTCTGAAAATTTAAAGGTACATTATAGAAATTGGTAGCATCTGATTGCAATCAAATACAAATGTGACGACCAGCAACAGACAGGGCCCAGCTAGGTTGGTCCAGCATATTCCAAGGAAATTGTTATTTTGTGTGCAAGTGCACACAAACACCAGAATAAGTATGCTTCTGGCTTATTTTTATTTATTATGATAAAGCGAAGTTTATTTTATATAATCATGGCATTGCATATTTTTATATTTCAATCATTTAAAATTTTCCACAAATGAATTAATATTCATTTAAAAGAAAATTTCACGCTGCATGGACTAAAACAACTTGCTGGAATGATAAGTAACCATATACCTATTTTACCCCATTTTCAAAATTTGAGATAAAAAATAGAAGTTATTTTTTTTTATTCCCTGTAAGTTGAAGCAGCAACAAAAATGTCCAACAAAAGATATTTTTAAACCATATATTATGACTACCCATTTTACCCCACCTGACCCCTTGTATTTTCCTCTTTCTCTAAAAATAATTTTTATGAAAGAATAAAGTCTGGTGCAAAAAAATAAATTAAAAACTAACAAACTTAGAAAAAAAAAAGCTTAAGTTTCACATGTGTGTAAAACTATTCATTTTCATCAAATACATCCTCCATGGAAATATTCTTTTTCTATCCTTCTCTCTTGAAAACCGTCTATAAAATAGCTAGCCTAAAACCCTTCCTTTACTATTCTGTCAAATATTTGTCTCGCCCAGTAGAATCTTTTTCCGAAATCTCAATTTGGAGGAAAAGTTCTCTTAAAAATGAAGGGCACCTGTTTCAGCAGTTACAAATTTCATTGTTTTCAACAGATTTGACGGTGAATCTTGATATAATTTCAGAATTTCACTTATAAGAGATTGGATTTCACAGGGTAGCAATCTGTGATATGTATGTGACATTCGTTTTACGGTCCCAAAATCCCTGTAGCATAAAACAAATGAGTGTTCACTCGGAGGAAAGTCGTCAGCAATCTTGTTTAATTTCTTCAGAGTTATTTCTAAAAAAAAGTCCTGCAAAGTTGTTCTTATTTTGACTAGCGTATAGTTCCAATGATGACCAGGCTCAGTATGCTTCTTGGAGTTGTATTGGTGGAGACATCATTCCACCCAAAACCTATTTTTGCACGCTATATTATTGTTGGATGGCAGAATCACACTTGAGCAATGATATAGCATCAAATTTTGCATGTTTTTTGTGAAGAATGCTGCTGAAGCATACTAGGGGTGATTCAACATGCCTTCAAAAAGGACTTCTAGCCAGGATCCCAAGTCGGGGAAATAAAACTAGTCTGTCAAGGAAGATTTTTGTGAAACATGTGCTCAATGATAAGAAAATGAACCATTGATTAAGCAATCAACAAATCACTGAGGCTCTGAACACTTAAACATTTGCGGCACATGACAAGGTGACAGAGGATATGCAAATGTGTAAGGTCTGTGCAAAGGTCAAACCAAACGTGTTAACCGACGAACAAAATAAACACCATATTGGTTCCCCAGCCAACTACAATCCGGCTAGCTTCCTGTGTCTTTCTTTTTTTCCTAGATCAAAGAAAAACTTTGGAAGTGTGTAGAGAACATTCAAGCCTTTGTTACAAAGTTCCTTAAGGATTTCCAAGCCAAGAACTTCTAGGTTGTCTTCTGGACATCTATTTGAATTTTCTATCCTCACTCTACTTAAAATTCAAATTTTTATTTAGTGGCCAGTGGACACTTTTAATTAGTCAGTTTTTTATTAGTAACTACTGTATTCTGCACATTTTTTAAAATAAAAACGATGAGGAAAGCTGCTGGCACACTATGCTAGAAGTTGCGTGTGAAGAAGAAAATTCTTGCCAAATGAGGTCTGCTGCTATAGTGTGCATAATTGTATAAAATATGAAATGAAACTTAAAATTGAAAGTGCTTCAGCCATAAAAAAATCGAGACATGTACATAGAAATTAAAATAATAATAGTACACAAGCCAGGTCGAAAAACAAGGGGGTCATTTGACCCACTCGGAATCTTATTGTAAGCCGCAGTGTAGCTCATAAAAAAGAGTTCAAGAACCACGCCGTACAATTTGGGTGGTACATGTGACTACACTAGTAGCAGGAAATAACATATCGGGAAAGGGTATTTTAGGATAAAAAGATTTTGTATGGCATACAGTTGATTTAAAGTTGATCAATTGAAATTCATTTTTAACATATTGTCGTTCAAAAAAATTTAGTTAGGAAAGGCCCAAAAGTTTTTGTTTTCCAATTATTTTACGGAGTTTTTCAGTGATTTTACAATGTACGGCATTAGCATATTTTCTTTTTGTGTATAATTTAATTTTTTTTCAGTATTGTATTAATTTATTGATACAGGGGTGAAAACATGGGGTGCCAACCCCTCCTTTTAGACCAAGGGATGCAGGTTGTTTGATCCATCATAAATTTTTAAGATTTTAAAACTTTAAATATATAACGATATGTTTGATATAAGGCCATACATTTTGGGTGGAACGGTACATACGACGACACCGGAAGCAGGAAGTGACGCATCAGGAACGGGTATTTTAGGATAAAAATATTTTGTATGGGAAATAGTTAATTTTGAAGATAATCAATTTAAAGTCATTTTTAACTTATTGCCGTACAAAAAAAAACGGGTCATTAAAGGTCCAAAATTTCTGGTTTTCTTATTATTTTACAGACTTTTTCCATGATTTTACCATGTACAGCATTAGCATATTTTCTTTTCTTTTTGTATATCATTTTATTTTTTTCAATGCCGTACCAATTTATTGTTATGGGGGTGAAAATATGGGATTACCAACCCCTCCATTCAGATCGAGTATTGTAGGTCATTTGATTCATCATAATTTTTTAAAAGATTCTATCACTTCTTTAAATAATTTTGATTTGATACAATGCCATACATTTTTCATGGAACGTATGACCAAAAAAAAGTGCTCTCGAGGACAGGGAAATACAGTAAAAATTTTTTGTATGGCATATATACATACTTTTTTAGTGATGATAATAAAATTCAGTAAAAACTAAATGCCACCTGAAAAAAGTAGTACCTGCTGGATAAAAAAAAATATACCTGTTTTTATTAATCACATAAATCAATCACTTTATAATAACTTTAGATAAGTTGATACAGTATGGTGTTTGCAAAATTCAATGTGATGCTTGCAATACTTAATTTTTTAGTTATGTCGTATATACGAGTATTTACAGGTACAAGAATTCAAACAATACCTTACATCATTATTTTTATTCAAAAATTATTAAAGCATCTGAAACTGTTTTTGAATTAAATTGTCCTTGTATTAATAAAAGTGTAGTGTTTTAAAAATCCATAAATTGTTGGTATAATAAATTGGACGAACCATGGTGTTTATTTCAATTCTTATACTGCATAACAGACTATTACATTGCAGTTAAAATCAAGTAAGTATACGAATCATAACAATAATAATAACATTTAGAATATTTATTTAAAATTAGCCACTTGTGGCGACTAGCTGGATCGCCTTGTAATGCCATTACTCTTTCTATGCAAGCATCCGCCTACGGCGGCTGTTTGGCTTACTTGTTATTCAAATTCACCTTTTTACGCCATGATTGCCACCCTCGGCGGCTGTTTGAATAAAGTTGACTGCGGTACTAATCAGTCTATATCTATCTTTATCAATATGAATATGAATAAAATATTTTCTGTGTCTATTTCCAGTTCTGTTTTGCGCCATTCATCAAGAATGCCGCCGCCGCCGACTTCTATCTCTTTATACAACCTATCTCAAAATTTTCTAAACCATCTCTATTTATTTTAACCTAACCGCCCATTCCCTAATAAAAACAAAGATTTAAAAAATATGTATCTCCTATATTCCCCGTAGTGGGCAAAAAGGAGCATTTGCAAAAGAAAACGAGCTGATGTGTGCATCACATGACTTCCTTTTACACCAACTTAATATTATTTCCCAATTATTAGCAATTTTAATGTGATTCAATAGGGTCTGGTGGGGGAAAGTGGTCAATGGGGTAAAGTGGTCATACGTCAAATAAATGGCTATAGCTTGGAAATAAATGTTCAAATGAATGTGATAATTTTATTTTAAGGTAGGGCAGTTAGAAACTACATTTTGAATAAAAAATTTTACAGCTGGTAAAATTTTATTTGGTAAAAAAAATATTTTGTGTGAATATGAAAATTTTTAAAATCTAAACACCTTTTTTGACTTTCTTGGGAAATTTTGTTTGTTAGAACTATGAACAGATTGACTGCTCAGGAAGCTTCCTATATGACTTAAGAACTCTTAGTCATTAACGGTTAGCTGAATCTATTTTGGATAATTTTTTAGAACAATTTAAGCAAGATGGGGTAAAGTGGTCATAATATTAGGCTTAAACTGGTATTGTTCTTTTAAAGTCACTCAATCTTTAAGTATAAGGCAGACATAAATTTAAAAAATAATATCACTTAATATGTATTGTTTTTACAGTAAACACGGTTAAATATACGAGTATGCGTATGAATTCGCATATACTGGTGTAAGCACGTATATATACTAGGGTGGTCCTTATTTATATGGGATTTTTTTTTTTTTTTTTTTGGAATTCAACAAGTGACGCCCCCTAATTTTGTGACACTATAATAAAAAGTAATCGGTGCAAAATTTGAACTCGATCGGTCAATAATAACACGTGCCCCTAGGACATTGAACTTTAACACTTTTGATAATTTTCCCACAAATCTTCGAGTTTTTACTTCAGATCCAGTACATCGTTTCTCCTAGGTTTGCAAAATATTTTTACAGCGAGGTATCACTAAAATTAATCTTTTTAATTGCTTTATATCGTCTAAAGATTTTACATTGAATAAGAATGAAATATTGTTTTAGAAACTTTACCTTAATTGTACGCTTTTCTCAATATATCTCAATCGTGTGCATTTTTTTTCTGATAGTCTTAGAGTGTCTGTAAAATACTAAGTTGCTTTTGTGACTCATATTTGGTAAATTGTTTGTGAAATTCTTAGATTAATTGTGCTCCTCTTTCAGTAGTATCATTCACAACTTTCAGCATTTTAACGATATCTCTTCCCTTTAAATAGCTTCCTTCATTTTGCCATGAATCAGGATCAAATAGGAAAACATCTTTTGGTTTTTGTAACTTTTCAAACAGTTTTACTGACTTGTAATTGATTCTATAAAGAGAAAAATCTTTACTATTTTTTATACAGTCATCAGACACGTCTTCCTATTCAACAAGCATTTTTTTGAAGTAGTCTTTTCCTATCTTAGTTAATTCCTTCATCCAATACGGACAAAGCTACTAGTTCATCCCCAAGGTACCATAAGTGATTTATAAATTTTTCAATCACTGCTTCTGCTGCATGTTTGTCATCATTTTGTACGCTGCAGGTTTTTTAGACACTAGACTTTATATTAATTTAAAAGGCCTAGAAAGGGTTGCTGCGAAAAACCATATCTTCATACAACATTTAACTGTAAAACAGCATTTACGGGCAATCTCTTCATGTAAGGTCAATTTAAATTGTTTCCTAAATATATAAATATTCAAACAATAAATTCCTTTTGCCACCCATCTGGCTCACATATAAGCTCCGGGTTGCCGAAAACATATCCCTGTAGGAGCGAGGACTTCACCAAGAAATATTATTACACCTTATGAGAATTCTCTGTAATATTTCTTAATTCCGCTTTCTATGAACAATAATATGTCATCAAATTCTTCTTTTAGAATTTAAGTGGTATGTGAAATTTTTGAATTTTGAAGCGCTTAAATAATGGAATATCGAGTCTAGAACTAAGAAAGGCAAGAACTTCTTTAAAGACACTCTGCAGTACGATTTCAAGTACATGATGATAGCAATACAAATGCAATATATCACCGTTCAGCTTTTGCTCTAAAAATTACATGCACAATTTATACCGCCGGTATTGTAAACCGCTGTATAAAACACTACAGCTTGAACAGTTAGCAATAAAGAGCAGTCATCTAAGATATCATATACAACTGAAGAATTATCTAAGAAATTCTGAGTAGTTGTTCAACATTGGAACCTGAAGCTATCATGGTAAGCCTATCGGACGTTTTTTTCCAGTTACATTTGGATGTAGCTTTGTATCACAGGGAATAAATAAAAAACCTAGATTTAAATTCATGAAATCTGATTTTACCTCTCGAAGATTTTCTCTTGCTCTCTTAAAGGATGTACGATTGATCATAAGGTTATTTGGATTTAAATTTACTGCATCTACATAGGCTGCTAATAAATGAGCAGCATCTTTGTCCCTAATATAGCATTTGTTATATAGCTAGAAAAGTTAGCAATAAAGAGCAATCATCTAAGATATCACACACACACATATACAACTTAAGAAATATCTCAGAAATTCTGAGTAGCAGTTCAACATTGGAACCTGAAGCTATCATGGTAAGCCTATCGGTGTTTTTTTTTCCAGTTACATCTGGATTTAGCTTTGTGTCCCAGGGAATAACTAAAAGATCTAAATTTAAATTCATGAAAATTGATTTTACCTCTCGAAGATTTTCTCTTGCTCTCTTAAGGGATGTACGATTATCATAAGGTTATTTGGATTTAAATTTACTGCATCTACATAGGCTGTTAATAAATGAGCAGCATCTTTGTCCCTAATATAGCATTTGTCTAACATTGATAAAATGCGAGCAGATCTCAATAGTTGTCAAGCTTTTTTGCATTGTGGTAGACCAGATATAAAAAAAAAGGTTCAACAGGTTAGGCTAGATACCCATTTCGGTTTCTAAATCTTGTGAAATGCAAGAGAAATTTGATGATAATAAAGGACTATGTACTGAAATAGAAGACAGTTTAAAGTATAGATTTTTACATTATTCCGATCAGGAATTTTTTTAAATTTATATTTTAGATATGGAAAATAGAGTTTATTTTTATGGTAGGGTAATCGAGGATTTTTCAAAATTTAAATTATAAGAATGTAGAACATTTAAGTACATAACTAAAGAACAGCGAATTAAAATATAATTGTCATTACTTATATTTATAGCATGGAAACCTAGTGACTCTATTTGCCACACCTATTACATACACAGAAAATTTTTTAAATCAACACACCCAAAGCCTGGAGGAGGCAATTTGTTGTTGTCAAAATTCATTCATAAATGTCCTAGGCCATTCATTAATGGCCTTTAGAATCCCTTGTGTCCATCTTGGTGGAAAGAAATGTTCCCCTGCCGCTTGGTTTGAAACGATCGCGAATAGCGGTAGGCCTGTCCCAAGGCCATTGGTCTACTTGTACCCTATGTAATATGTAAAATTTTACAGAATGAAAGTAAGAGAATGGTTGGTCTGGAAGTAGCAACATATATTGATGTTCAAAATTACTTTAAATATGAAACCTAGGAATATTTTTACATAAAAATGAGAAAATCTGCAATTTTTGCTTCAAAACTCAAAAAAGAGGGCCCTAGGGGCACATGTTAATATTCATGGATTGACTTAAAATTTTGCATGGATCATTTATTTGTATAATGGAACAAATTGAGGGGGCGTCGTATAAAATATCTACAACTTCAAAAATAAGGACCACCCTAATGTATACGTATTCACATAAATGCACCAATAAACACATATATGAGTATCTACAAGTATTTTTTATCGATACAGATATACATTCGACTATATACGTATATACCCGCTTATACTCGCATACATACGAACACTTATATACTCAAATAGACACGTATATACGCGTATGTATTCGAGTAGACACTTACATACAAGCATATGATATACATGTATACTGGGTGAATTTAAACTTTTGGGCAAATTGTTAAAAGGTGTTAGAGGGAAAGATAAGAAGCAAGAATCATAAGAAACATATGGTCACAAACACAACAAACGCTGACGCGCTACATGCACGCAAAGCCAGAAACTGATGGATGCAAAACAGGTCGCAAATTTATTTCACAAAGACAATTTTACACAACATTTTAGGTCTTCAGAAAGTTTTAAAGCGATTGATGAAATTTGCGGCCTGCACCCTGCAGCTGTAATACATGCGTCGCAATCACAAAGCACTCACTATTGCAATAACTAGACTTTTGAAAACTTTTCACCAGTCGCTGCGCCTTTGCAGCAATGCTTGTATTAAAGCTACTACAGGCCATAACTTTTAACAACTGCTCTAAATGTTTATTCAAATCTAAAATGTTGGGTGAAATCATCTTTGTGTAACAAATTTGTAAACTGTTTTGTATCCATTAGTTTTTGGCTTTGTGTGCATGTAGTGCGTCAGCGACCATAAGTTCCTTATGATTCTTTGCTTTTTATCCTCCCTTCTCACACCCCTTATGTTTTTTCCCAAGAGCTTGAATTAACTCTGTAAGCATAAATGTATATTAGCGTACATACTCGTGTATACATATATGTACTTTTCTCCGCACACACCCCACCACTTAGCTGTTAGCCTTTGGCTCCATCGTCTGGGGGGTCCGCGTAGCGGGCCCCCTGCACGACTGGGTGCGACGGTTGATAGTCGTTAAATGCTATGGACGGGCTTGGTGCTTATTGCGCCGGGGAAGGTCCCCATGCTGGGCGTTAGCCCAGCTGAGAGTTTACCCCTTAATGTGTGAACCTTGCTCACTGTGAGATACGATACATATATGTACTGGTGTATACAAGTAAATGTACGTATATACGTCTATACAGGAACATAATCATGTTTACACATAAACATACGTTTATACTCGAACTTCCATATATATATATATATATATATATATATATATATATATATATATATATATATATATATATATATATATATATATATATATATATATATATATATATATATATATATACACGCGAGTAGACACCTACAAAAACGCACTGAGTGTATCCACGAATGAACTTGTGTATACTTGTGTATGTATGCATGTATTTACATTTATATGTGTGTATATTCTTCTACTATACACGTTTATACTCACGTATATACTCGAGATACAAGTGCATACACGTATATGATGTTCATTTATACGCTTATATACTCGTATATACACGTGACATGTATATACTCGCGTAGACACGTATACACATCTGTAGGTAATCACTTATACATACTTATATACTCGTGTATACACATGTATACTTGATTAGACACGTGCATGCATGTATCAGATGTATACATGTATCGACTCATATAGGAACGTGTTTACTCGTGTATAACACGACACGTAAATATTCGTGTGTACACGCATGTGCTTGTGAATATACTTGGAACTACAAAAACAACCGAAATATGCAAGTATTAGGGTTATTTATAACGGTTTTGCATCTAGTTTTAACTATGACCACTTTACCCCTTGCTATGACATAGCATAAATACATAGGGAATTGAAAGTGTTATAAGACTAATTAAATCAATACTTTGTTTCCTAACTATCAATATACCGTGTTCTTTAATAATGCAATGTAAAATATAAACAACAAAAGTTAAAGTGTTTAAAGAATTTATTGTATTATTTATCCACCTCTCTAAGTTGAAAATCTACGATTTTATGACCACTTTACTCCACCAGACCCTAGTTAACTCTCTAAATATCACCAACAGTGGCCAAATTGAAGCCAGATTTTAAGATATATATTTTTTAAATTGCTAAATTTGTCGCCAAGTTGGCGATTAAAAGACTGGCGATATGTCGCGAAGTGTCCCCCAAATTATAACACCACTTGAGTTTACATTGAAATTAACAATGATTTCCCCCCAAAAAGGAGCAAAGGACCCCTTTGGAAACATCCAATTGCAAACAAAAGGAGAGGTGCACAACTAGACCCCACTAGGAGTCTACGTACCAAATTTCAACTTTCTAGGATATACCGTTCTTGAGTTATGCGACATATGGATGTCACGAGAAAACTCGTTGTAATTAACTCTGGGATTGTCAAAATGGATATTTCAGGGGTCTAGACGTTCTTAGGAACTTATCTACGTGTGGTCAGGTTGAAAAAAAACTCAACGTTCATTCAGGGGTTGAGCAAAATGGAAATTAAGGCTGATTTTTGAGTGAAATGTTTTTCGCGACTACAATTCTTCCTTTTTTTGTAAAAGGAAGTAAAAAAAATCGCAATTTTTATTGAATTAAAGGCCCGGGCTGCACTGGGTACCCGGCTAGTTGTGAACTAATTTCATGTTTACTCCAGAGAAACCTTGATTCAAAATTTTCATTATGATTTCTATTAATATTACTGTTGTAAGGCAATCAATTTTTGCAACAGTGAGTTTTATATTTAATCATTTAATGGGGAAATTGCATGAAATTTACTGTTTTCCATAATAACATTTTTAAACTAAGTTTTTTTAGAAACAAATTATGGCCTGTTTCTTCCTGTTAATGTAGCTATCTATGGTGAAAAAAATAGTTAAAATCAGTCCATTACAGGGTGGCGACAGATCAGGGAAATCAGGGAGATCAGGGAAAAGTCAGGGAACTTTATTAATCAGGGAGAAATCAGGGAAATATCAGGGAATTTCGAAAAAATAACAAAAAATCAGGGAAAATTGATATTATGAAGAAAAAAAAAATTTTTTTTTCACTTTACAAAATTGAATACTTTAATTCCCTACGCATTTTCCACCAATTATCTGTTCAAAAGGTAAAATTAATGAGGTGTGTTTATACACTACCGCATATTTGTGCATCTTTTTTCCTCAACATCAAAGTATTGAATCTTACTTATTAACCACAGGATGAACTTCCTAAGATTGCTTCTATGTCTGTTAGGTAGTTTATTTTACCTAGCTTGAAATTTCCTTGTACGCTTTCAATGCTACGTAAAATATACAACCGTACTGGCAAAGAGGAAGCCTTCATTAATGCCTTAGCTCCTTTACCTTTTTTCATTGTTTCGAAGTAATTAAGTACTGTAACGATTTCAAGAAGAAATCTTTGGTTTTTGAATTAATACTATAAAAGCTTAAACTTCTTCGCATTTTTAATTTAATTGCTAAAATTAAACTTTCAATTTAAAAAAAAACTTTGTTTTTTGCCGTTATACTATTTGTTGTCACCACAGATCGTCAGGGTTTTCTTTTCTTCAGACTTAAGTAATTCTTTAATTTTATAACCAAGTTGTATTCTTCTTTTATATATTTTGAAATTAACTAATTGCTTTTTTTTCCTTGTATTTCAAAGTTGTTTGTTACAAAAGCAATCTAAGATTTTTTTCGTTACATACTTAAATCATTTGAAATAGAGTTAACTTGTGTACTTAAGTAAATATCTTTATTTTTTATTGTTAAAATGCTGTATTCATTCATTAAAACCTATGTTCTTGATTAGAGAAAAGCTTCCTATGAATGGATGTCAAATGGTTTCATCTGTTTTGCATAAATATGTCAATTAGTTATATAAGAATACTATTACTTGTTATTCTTGCAACAATTATTATACTGTTTAAAAACTTAGTTCAAAATAATTTCAATTACTTTTTAGTTCTGTCATAAGGACACATATGATTTTAAAAGTCATTTTGATAGCTTCTAAAAATTCTTATGCTAAGTGGTTTCTGGAAGTGAAGTATTTTTTTTTAAATTTTCTATAATCTTTCCATGTGTAAAAATTTAATATACTGTTTTGTAGGTCCCCCCCCCCCCCCAAAAAAAATGTCTTTTTTTTTTAATCCATTTTATTAAAAAAGTAGCATTTTTTTAAAATATATCTTTAGTTCAACAAGTTTACACAACTTAAAATGTTTAAAATACTGCATTTTATACAAACATACAACGGACTTCAAGTAGAGCAAAGAAAGAAAACTATTATCATTGGTAACGTAAATCAGGGAAATTTGGTGAACTTAATCAGGGAAATCAGGGAAAAGTCAGGGAACTTTTTTTCACAGTTCCTGTCGCCACCCTGCATTAGTTTTGAAGCTTATCCAGAACATACTTACATACAGAAGTAGCCATTTATGTATATAGATTTAATTGAATAAATTGAAAGTTTTCAATCTATACATACATATAGTAAAATAAGAAATTTGTATGTGTATTTGTGATGCAATTTCTAGGGAAAACGGTTTGGCCTAGAAATATAACATTTGGTACACAGGGGTAACTTTTGCCGTACAAGGTTTGTCCGGAAAGTAATGAGCCTCATTTTTTAAAAAATACTTTTAATGATCAGATTCTTACATATACTTAAAAATCTTCAAAGTACGACCCTTCTGCGTCGATACACTTTTGCCAGCGCGATTTCCATGAATTGAAGGCTCCCTGGAAGTCCTCGACCGATAAGCTCTTTAGTAGTGACGTCGTAGTAGACTGGATGGTTTCCACGGTGTCCCAATGTTTCCCCTTCAGCTCTCGTTTCAGTTTGGGAAACAAAAAAAAGTCGGGCGGGGCCAAGTCGGGACTGTAGGGTGGCTGGGGAAGCGCGTCGACGCGAATTTTGGTCAAGTAGGAGGTCACAACAAAGCTGGTGTGAGACGGTGCATTGTCATGATGGAGTTTCCAACATTTTTGATCTCCTTTCGGACGCGGGTGACGTGGTTATTCAGCCGTTGAAGCACTTCTTTGTAGAACTGATCCGAAACAGTCTTGCCAGGTGGGACGAACTCGTAATGCTCGTGATTCCTTTAACATCGAAGAAGACAATGAGCATTGATTTCATGCGTGACTTGCTCATTCGAGCTTTTTTCTGGCGAGGCGACGCCGTGGTGTGCCATTCCGCACTCTGTCTTTTCGTTTCTGGGTCGTACTCGAATATCCATGACTCATCTCCAGTGATGACGTTGTCCAAAAAATTAGGGTTGTCCCTGCACATTTTTTTCATCTCCTTGGAGACTTCCAAGCGATGCGTTTTTTGAGCATCGGTCAAAACTTTGGGCACAAGTTTTGCGCAAATCTTTCGCATGCCCAATTCTTCCGACACAATCTCATGGACAATTGTTTCCGGCAAGTTCAACGAGTCTGACAACAAACGAACACTCATTTGGCAGTCTGAGTTCAACAATTCGCGCACACAACTCACATTGTTGTCCGTTTTCGAGGTTGAAGGGTGTCCAGGCCGGGCCTCGTCGGTGACATCCTCACGACCCTCTTTGAAAGCTTTGTGCCACTTTTTTGCCTGCAAATAGGACATGCAAGCCTCCCCGTAACCCTCCTGAAGCATATCGAAGGTTTCCTTGGCAGTTTTGTTCACTTTGACACAAAATTTTATCGCGTAGCGTTGTTCAATCGTTCTTTCCATTTTTAGTATGACAAGGGCGCGAAACAGGGGTCTCCTTAAAATGACGTCCTCACCGTTTCAGAGCTCGGAGGCGACTGAGGCATGGCTCGTTGGAAAGCTTAGGGTTCCCCCCACCACTTCCAAGCGGTCGCGCCGCTCGGCGGTGTACGGTCGCATCACAATAAAATAAGGCTCATTACTTTCCGGACAAACCCTGTAAATGTGCACCTGGTAGCCCAAATTTTGATAATTTATTTGGAAAAAAGTTATTTAAGGTTTCATGCAATTTTTGGCAAAGTTTTTAGCATTTTTTACTTCACAGACCAAGGACTAATTGAGCCACAGATATATTTTTCGTATCCAAGTGTAGGAAATTTAGTTTTAGTGAAGATACAAAAAAAAACTGTGAAAAATAACCCGTTTATTTTTGGATTTTTTCCGGCCAGTAGCATTTTCTAAAACCATACCATAAAAAGTGTGAAAACTTCTGTTTTAAAACTTAGGTACCTTATAGTACTAACATATCGCCCTTTTCAGGAAAAAAAAGTTTGCTTAAATATGCAGCAGTTTTCTTTTTTCACGATTTTTCGAAACAGAACAACCACGGATCTCAATGCCACAGATCCTTCACGCTCAGTCGGGAGAAAAAGGAAACAATCGTTGCAGCTTCCAGCCGTGACGTCACTGCATTAGTTGGATTCTGAGTAGAATACTGCAATTTCCACTAAAATCCCATGTGAAATGTACGCCATTAGAATTTTTAATAAAAACTACATATTATGAATAAAATAATGTTAATGCCATACAAAAATGTATGAGAAAAAAAACCTTAAAAAATACTTGAAAACACATTAGCTACGATTAACTCTTTACTTAAAAATGTACAGCATTATTAGTATTTTCTTTTTCAACCTTAGGTTAATATCAAAACCCATATAGTATTATCAATTTACTCCTTCAGTCAACCACACTGAATTTAAACATTTTTACAATTGATCAATTGAATCGCTGATTTTGAAAAGGGCGTAAGTCACCAGTAATTGATTTTTAGAAAACTTGATAAACCGTTTATCTCAAGTTACAAATATGTTATTATAAATCTATACCAGTTGTTCCAAAGTGCATTGCTTTTACATATGTTCAGTGAAGTTTTGGTTAATTTCCAATTTAATTTGGATCAAATACCAAATTTACAAATTAGATGACTTACGCCCTTTTCAAAATCAATCGGTTTTTAGCAATAAAAAATATTTTCTTTGCACTTACTTCAAAGATATTTTAATTGTATAAATGTTAAAAATTCGTTTCTAAACTACATTTCATCGTCGTCGCTGGCATTGCCAGAAGCCGTGGTTTTCCAAGAGAGGATCCTTTTGTAGAATCCATGGTGTCACTCGAGAATGTGAGGGAGGAGCTTTCTAATGTAAGTCAACTTCTTTTCATTGATGGGCACCTGATCAGTGAGTGTATGCTGGCGTAGTTGGTAGATTGGGGATGTTCTTGACTTTCAGGAGTTTGTAACTGATGTAGTTAAGACCATCAGTCCGGTCAAAAGCAATAAGGATCCCTGGTGTTGAAGAACTAAACATGTACATCTTGTTGGAACTGACGGAGAATAAATCGCAATCATCACTCTTCTGGCCCGGGCGGATCTTTTTCAAAGGGTCGCAGGATTTCCTATAAAACTCTGGTCACCATTGACTGAAATCTTTGACTTCTTTGTTTTCTGGTAGCCAGAATCATTGCATAATATTCGTCAGGGACGTAAACGTTTTCTCTGCTGGAATAGTGGTACGTTTTCATGGGAAATGATTTAATATGCTCCACCATTCGGTTGATTTCAATGGCAGAAATCTCGAAATTTGGTCGAGGAGCTTGAATGCGCAGTTCTTTTGGAGTGTATCCTCCTCTTAAAAATCCCTGTAAATGCTTTATCTTCTTTTTGAGGATGCTGTGAAGACTGAGAAAAACCTTTTGACAAACAGGTACTTTTTTGGAGCCCTGCATAACGTGATAACTGAAAGTGAACTGCCTCACTCGTGGTTCTCTTTTCTGGGACGATGTTTTTCGACTTCATGGTTATCAACGAGGGACTAAAGATAGACGTCTTGTATTGTCTTTGATTGCATATAGTACAGATTAGCAAGGACACCGTCACGTTTCTCTGGAGAAAATGAATCAAAACATGTTTCGGACTCCTTTTTTACGTTTTTTTCATTTACTTCATCCATCATTAATGTTTAAAAGAATTACGTAAATCAAAACGGCATAGATAATGACGATGCAATATTGGTAAAATAATGATGCAATATGGTGTAATACTGACAGAAGATTACCCACTACAGTTCATAAAACACTGTACCACAAGAAAAACAAAACATATTATCTTGCACAACCAGCGACATCTATTAGAATTGTCAATGAGTTTGAAAAGGGTGTAAGTTCAATGACTAACGCCCTTTTTAAAGTCATCGCGAATTTCCCCTCCATTTTTCTCAATTACTTCTCATACAAACTTAGGCCGCTTTTAATCTCATTTAGTAGGTTTACTACCACAGTACCATTTCCCATTATTATCTTGATTTGTCAAATATTTACGCCCTTTTCAAAATCAGCGATTCAATATTACCTCATTGTTTAAAATTATTATATTGTTGTACCACTCACTTTAAATGGCAATAGTATAAAAAGATAATATATTCTAGCCTGTTATCAAAAAACTTATTGCCGTACAGAAATAAATGAACTAATGTAAAAAAAATTGTTATAAATTTAACCTTTTTTTTAATAATTTTATTTTGGACCATATTTTTTAGACGGCATTATTTCAAAAATTTATTTTGAATATTTAAGTATATTTCTCAACTAATGCCATACATTTTCAAATGACCGGCAACCCTTGTTCTGAAAAGAGGGGTTGGCACCCCCATATATTCATCCCTGTACCAAAAATAAATGATATACAAAAAGAAAAGAAAATATGCTAATGCTGTACATGGTAAAATCATGGAAAAAGTCCGTAAAATAATTAGAAAACCAAAAATTTTGGGCCTTTAATGACCCTTTTTTTTTTTTTTTTTTTGCAGCAATAAGTCAAAAATGACTTTTAATTGATTATCTTGAAAATTAACTATATCCCGTACAAAATATTTTAATCCTAAAATACCCGTTTCCTGATGTGTCACCTCCTGCTTCCGATGTCATCGTATGTACCACCCAAAATGTACGGCCTTATATCAAACATATCGTTATATATTTAAAGAAGTTTTAAAATCTTAAAAAATTATGATGGATCAAACAACCTGCAACCCTTGGTCTAAAAGGCGGGGTTGGCATCCCAATGTTTTCACCCCTGTATCAATAAATTAATACAATACTGAAAAAAATTAAGTTATGCACAAAAAGAAAGTATGCTAATGCCGTACATTGTAAAATCACTGAAAAACTCCGTAAAATAATTGGAAAACAAAAACCTTTGGGCATTAAAAAAATGAAATTTTGTATAAAAAGAAAAGAAAATATGCTAATGCCGTACATGTAGTGATGTAAAATACCCAGGTATTTATTTTTAGGGGTAAATACCCAGGGTATATGCCTGGGTAAATACTTAAAATGGGTATTAACCCGGGTATTTATTTCAAAAATTTATATTCACCTAAAATACTTTTCTGTATGTATTCCATTATGTATATATACAGGACTATTCCAAAAGTAATGCAATTTTTTTTAAAAAGAAATTTATTGAACAGATTTGCACAAACACTTAAAATTCTTCAAAGTAATGTCCTTGGGCTTCTGCACATTTCTTCCATCGTCCTTGCCATGACTGGTAAGTGCCCTGAAAGGCATTTTTGGGGACCTTCCCTAAGGTCTTTGTCACGGCTGATTGAATCTCTTCTAGGGATGAAAAATGGGTTCATTTCGGGCTTGCCTTAGATCCGAGGGAACAAAAAGAAGTACGTCGGTGCGACATCAGAACTATAGGGGGCTGGGACAATGTTTTCACCTGGTGTTTAACCAGGAACTCTCGGATTTGCAGCGCGTTATGACAAGGTGCTTCGGCACGAACTTGCCTCACACTTTTCTCATCGCTAAATCTTGAGTAATGCAGAACACAGCAGTAGACGACATGTTCAGTTTGATTGCAACCATCTTGATAGTCAATTCAGGGTCAAAGTCCAACAATTGAGGAACACGATCCACATTGCTCTTGGTTTTGCTGGTTGCCGGCCACCCAAAGTGTTGTTCATCTTGAACCTCTTCCTGGCCCTGTTTAACCACCTCAAAACTTGTGAATAGGACAGAAAAGAGTCCTGGTAAGTCTCACCATGGGCGCCCATAGAGGGGGACAAGTGGGGGCTCAAGCCCCCTCTTAGAAATTAGAATTTCATAGCTTTTAGTACTTTTCTCTTTGCAAAAATGTAAAAACATTTCTTTTCCAGCCATTAATGAATAAGTTATTAAAAATGTCAAATTTGAATAACTCTAATCGGAACTGAAATCGGTTTCTATGAAGAAATATCCTGCTAAATTATGGGGAAAATATCTGAGCCCCCCCTCCCCTCTAAAAATTTTGCCCTGAGCCTCAAGAATCATTTTGTTAGTCTCGTCAAGAGATTTTGTTGGATAAGCAACAAAACTTAATCGCATACCATTTTTCCCATGACACGGTGTCAGGAAGAAAAACTAATTACAGTTTTTAGTGGACCTCACAAATGTGTCTTGGTTGAGTCAAATTAGGAAGCATATTTAAGTAAATCATTAACATTTACTAGTACTGTAAATATACAACATGTTAGCAAAAAGCTTCTTAAAAATAAAGTATTCGTGTAGAATCCTATCCAGCAATAAAAAGTATTGCAGCGAACGAGGACAAGAAAAACAATTATACCACAGGTGCTCCTAAAAGTTCATCTTGATAACAAAAAAAGTCCAGAAGTCTTGAACTGTCTTTAACCAGGTTATTTCCAATCGAAGTCTTGAGAAGTTCACGCAAGGCCGATCGACCTAATTCATTCGGCAGAAGGATCAGCTCAAGCACGATTCCATCATCAGCAGGATGACAAAGCCCTGGACAGCTAGCCCACTACAGGAGCTTATACAGGAGGAGCCATCTTTGCTGTGGAAGCAGGGGAAAGAGAGATCGATGGACGGATGTCCACCGCTTAAATACCACCTTGATGACCTTCCACACAATTTACATCTTCCTTCTTGAAAAGTTCGATGAAATTCTCCAAAGAAACTCAAAAAATATTATTGGCAACACTTAATTTCGTTGAAACCGTTACTTTGACGAAAAAGATTCTCTTCACTGTGAGTTTTAACTGAACCGTTAATCGTGCACCATGCAGTTTGTTTACATTTTTTTACTATGCATGCTGGAATGAACGAAAGTTTTGGGACTGCATTTAACTAGTGCAGCGTCAAGATATGGAGAGTCCCCTCACATAAAAATAGGTAAGTAATATTAATATCATTTTCCCAGCACCGGAAAGTCAAGAAAAATAAATAAAAATTTCAAATATTTTGACACACGGTCGATGCACAGAGGTTAACATTAACTTACGTCCGGCCACTTCCACAGCTCTGAGAACCCTGAGACTAGTTTTACGGAAAACCTTAGGGTCCCCCTCACCTAAACCAAGTAGTTCGATTATACTCATACCAATAAAAGCGGCCTGGAAAAAAACATTGCATTACTTTCAGAATGCACCTTGTACCAACCATATACACAAAACAATAAATTTTGCCCAAAATTGTATTTTGATCAAATATTTAAAGACTTATTGTGTTAAACAATTTAGCAATCTAATATGATAGTCACATTAAATGTGTTGGATATGCCTAATCAATGTTGATAGCCAAATTTCAGATATGAAAAGGCATTCTACAAAAACTAAAAAGCTTAACTGGTTACAAAAAAAAAAAAAAAAAAAAACATCTTCTCCAAGTATGACATTGAAAAGAAAGATTCGAAAAAAAAAATTGAATACCTTTGTTTCACGATATGTTTCTTTGATAATTTCATCAAGTCTTTCAATAAAAAACATTATAAACTGTGTAAAACATATGTATCAGTTTTACCAATTATTTCATATTTAGATTTTTTTTTAAATCCCATTCACTTTTTTTTTTTTTTTTTTTTTTTTTTTTTTTTTTTTTGTAAAATACCCAGTTTTCGGGTAAATACCCAAAAAATATTTACCTACCCACTGGGTATTTACCCGATCCACATCACTACGTGCATAGGTAAAATCACTGAAAAATTCCGAAAAATAATTGAAAAAGCAAAAATTCTGGGCCTTTCCAAACCCATTGTTTTTGTACGGAAATAAGTCAAAAATTACTTTGAATTGAATACCTTTAAAATTAACTATGTGCCATACAAAATATTTTTATCCTAAAATACTCTTTGCCGATGTGTAACTTCCTGCAACCAGTATAGTTGCATGTACCACCCTATATGTACCGCATCATGCTTGAACTCTTTTTTACAAGGTAGACTATGGTTTGCAATAAGATTCCTGGTGGTTCAAATGCCCCCCCCCCCCCGCCCCCCAATTTTTGACCTGGCTTGCGTACTCAACAGAGACTTACGAATGTGCATAAAATGAAAAAGTTAAACTTATTAAATATTTACTGCAATTATACTTATGAATATATAAGAATGAATTCATACATTTTTATATAATGCAAAAAAGATTTTTTTAAAAATGGTTTCTGATTTTAAATTGCCATCTTGATACATCAAAAGTAGAAAAATTCATCTTTAAAAATCTGATATGTCTTTTTTTCCAAGAAATTATTTCAATCCAAAAAAAAATTAAATTTTTTTGCCCCTTCATTTTCCTTTTTTTTTCCTGACATTCTTAATTAGTTGAATTGTCCTGATTTGTTTGTATACTTTTAATGTATAGATGCTACCCCTTTTGTTTTAAATTTGATTTGAATCATATGCATTTATATTTAAGTTGGTTTACATTTCACTGTGAAAGTTTTTTGATGGGTTAATACTTGAAATAGAATGATTTAGTATTTTAGTTAATTATTACTTAAGTTTTAAAAGTCTTTTTGAAAAACGTTAAAAAAAAAAAGAAAAAATCTTTTTTTTTTGCACCCTGTCTTAAACGTACTTCAGCAGGTTCAGAAGACCTGCTGAATATATGTCTACTTTCTATATTGGTACATCAGTAGAAAAAAAGTTCCATTTTTCGGCATTGAAATGGAATCTCACAGAAACTAAAAATGACTGAATAACTTAATTCTACTAATTTAATTTTTTCATCAGTTACCATTGTACATTAATAATATGTTGTTCAGAAGAAAAGTAAAAAAGGTTGATGACGGCAAAAATTAAAATTTTGAAGCAAACAGAAAAGTGAAAAAAACACTGCACAAAAATTATATTTGTAATGGATTTTTTTTCTCTCTTTTTCTGAAAAAGCTTTGCACCTACTTAGGGTTTTATCAATCTCCAATGTGACCTAGCGTAGAAGATTTGTTGAACCCTGTGTGGTTAAATTATATATACCTGCATACATGCACACATACTTTATAAATGTTTTTAAAATATCTGTTACCTTTTTCTGTCCAGAAAATTTAATTTTTTATTTTTTGCATTTAGGTTTATTTAGAAAGACTTTTAACCTACGCTGAAATAGATATTGTTCCAAGTACGTGGAAGCGTATTGTCCTTGGTGCCGTTTTGCTGTCTTCAAAAGTATGGGATGATCAAGCTGTGTGGAATGTAGATTATTGCCAAATTCTTAAGGATATTTGTGTAGAAGATGTGTAAGTATTGATTTCAGTTAGATATGAACTATGAACTTCAAGATAGCTAAACAATTTACTTGTTAACCTTTCTTTTTAATTTTTGTCAAGCTTAAATCCCCCCCCCCTTTTTTTAAATGTAATTTGTTTATTTACACCAATAATTTCTGCTTCCTATATTCATTAATCCCCTTGACATATTGAAAATTAGCTGAGGCGATTAAATTATGGTAAATATTTATTTCCCTATGTATTTATTTTCGTGACTTCATTTTCCCTATAATATATTAAAAAATAACTGTGTGATGATGTGGAATAATTAGATGAAATCTGGTGAAGCAGGCAAATAAATAGCACTTACATAGCATAGAAATCAAACAGGCAGCAAAACCTAGACTAAAAAGAATTGTTTCTGAAGACATTGTACTTTAACCGCATGCATATGTTACTGGTCATGAGAGCCAAACAAATGAAACTGTAAACTGTATTTTACAGATTCCAACAACAAACCTTGGTTATGGTTTGCAGCTTAAATAGATTGTGTACTCTCCTCTAAAATTCCTTGAAATTGCCTTACTTTTCATCAGTGTGGGCGATTCGGAGGGCGGGGTGACTGCCCCTGCACTTTTTTCATCATCAAACATTGCCTCAAAGTTAAGATTTCAATTTCAAAGCATTCTGGAGCGAATTTGGCCAGAAATATCGCAGGACACCCTCCAGGAGCTTTATCGGTGTTTGCCACGCTGTGCTTTAGCTTGTATCCAGGCTAGAGGTTGGTCAATACCTTATTGAGCTTGTTACTGTAACTGCAACATAAATTCTTCAATTGTTTTGAGAATTTCATCATTTACTATTCTGTGCATTGTCTTCCTTTCCAGTAAATTTTCGTCTCAATCGGATCACTTCTTGGTGCGTCGAATATTTTGTTATAGAGTGTATTTGAATTTGATTCCATGATGTCTCAAGTCTAAGAAGCAGTAATTGCATATTTTTGCTATGCTATTAGTTTAGTATGTTACATAATTTTTCTGAGATATGTTTTAAAGAATGCATCTTTAAACAATGAACTTAAAAAGTAAAATGAACTCCTGCAAAACTCCTTAAAAACTCCTTACTTTTAATTTTCAAAGTTGAGTATGAACCCTGATATATTTTTAAATAAAAATTTGGAAAGTAAAATTTTGAGAAGGGAAATGTGTTTTCCGGTCTGTTGCCAATAAATTTCACTGGTGGATTTACAGGTTTGAGGGCCCATTGCTAAGCAATTTCGGAGGAACTGTACAGATCAACAGAAGAAAGTAAAATATTTTTGTGTTTTTGTTGATACCCTTTGGGTCACGTATGTCTTGGGTGCACCTCGCCATTGTAATATTTGGAATGTGTAATCTATTTTCTTCATTAAAATATGTTTTGTTATGAGCATACCTGAAACGTCTTGTCCCAGACTTGATCTGGGATAGGATGGATTCGAAGCTTAGCACGCTGCCCATTTAGCTATTGTGATTGTTAGTCAGATTGCGCTATGCGACTATATTAGTATGTGTAGGAAAACTGGTGTCTAAACTTCAGATGTGTAGTTTGATGTTTTACTGTTTTTAGTTAATAAAAGTTGAAGCTATTATTTGTTCACATCTAAAACAAGTTCGGTATGAAATTTGAGCATTTAATGGGATTTCCGAGGAGCTATTATTTATTTCAAGAAATTAGTTACCTTGCCATAATTCGTTGAAAGTATCCTTTACATAATCTTTCATTAGTTGTTTTTACGACATAGCAACTCTAGTAAAGGGCATTTACAAGTACTTCAAAGAAGTCTCGATCCAAATTTGGATCCATAATTATTTTTGGAATGTAGAATATGTTGTATATTTTTAACCATTAGTTTTATACAATTTTTTCCCCGTTCAGGAATGAACTAGAAAGGCAGTTTTTGGAAATGCTGCAGTTTAATATAAATGTTCCTGCTAGTGTATATGCTAAATACTATTTTGATCTAAGAAGTCTGGCTGATGAAAATGATTTAACATTTCCTTCAGAAGTCTTAAATAAAGAAAGGGCACAGAAGCTTGAAGTAAGTAATGTAAATTTAAGCAATATCCTGCTGTATTTCTTGAAATGTTTTGCTACTTCCTGCATTTTCCAGCTTTTCGTCTTTTCCTGTTTTCTCATGTATAATTTTTCATTTATACAGTTGTTTTTTCTTGTGCTTTCCTGATTTTCTCTCTTTTGTAGCTTGTAGATGAATCAAACAACAATGTTCTTTCTTATGTTCTTTAAGTCATAATTGCATACTTCATTACTCCTCTTTCTTTTTTGCGCTTCCCTATAAGTGTTCCTTATTTTATGTAAACCTTTTTAGTTTTAAAAAAAATTTAATGTTTTCTTTGAAAAGCATTTTAATTGTACAAGAACAATTTATGTACTAATGTGTATTGAACTAAAATCACTAAGCTGTCTGCTTCATAGCATAAAATTGGGTTAGTTATTAGTATAACATGAACATACTTTAACGTCTTATCAACAAAAAAATTGCTTAACAATGAAAATGTTAAATGCTTGTAGGTGCAGAAAAACAAACAAAAATATGCATGGAATTTCAATATTCCTGCTAAATGTATTCTATGTTTTTTATATGTATTTATATACTGTAAAATCCCGAAAGTAGCCCCCCCCCCCCCCCCATTTTCAAAACAAAACGTTTTAATTTCTGGAGGGGGGTTATAATCGAGATTTCTTTGAAAAATTAGCCAAAATAACTGTTTTTAGTGGTATTAATTTTAGAGTACAGAAAAGAAATAATAAGTAAGTAAGAGTTAATATTAATGAAGAGTGAGAAATTAATTAAATAAAACCTGTCATAATCTTCTTGTTGTAATAAATTGCACATGGCGCACCATTTTTTTTTTTTTTTCGAAAGACAGGATTTTGCACTTTAAGTTGGCAAAACCCTAATAATTTATCGCTTTAAAAATTCATCATATGCTGAACATAATAAGGTTCCAGTGAAAGAAACAAAATTGTAATGTTCTTGTTTAAAAGTAGCAGCAAAAATCAGAATCATGACCGCAAATTCGTTACGAAAATCGTAATTTCGAAAACTGCACTTTACAAAATTTGCAAACTTAAAAACAGACAAATCTCTTACTCTATAAAGTAAAATATACATTTCTGATGATCTTAAACTCCTTCAAGTACTTTATTTCTCTTTTAAAAAAGGTTACTTTTTAGTTTCGTGTTAATTTTTAAGCAACACGTTTCCAAAATGGCATCGCATTTTCAAAATGGTGTCGCGTTGAAGGTTGTTTATTTTCACATATCAGAACAAAAAAGCTCCTTCCAAAATGATTAAAGAGCAGTACAATTGCATAAACTTCTTTTGTAATGCATATGAACAAAAAAAACACGCTCTTGCATCAAAAAGAGTCTAGACATTTTCGAAGGAATACACCGTGGAGACCATTATTATTATTTTTTTTTGTTTGTTTAAATATCCATTGTGTTTTCTTTTCTTTCTAGAAAAGAAAACCTGCACATGGAGGGGGAAACTAAACCTCTGTAAAGGATTTCTAAGTAAAGCAGAACATGTTATATTTTTTTTTTTTTTTTTGGAGGGAGTGGCAAATGAAGATGATCAGAAAATTTTTAGGTGAGGGGTGGGAGAGGGTAAATTCAGGGTTATAAAATGATTTCACTTTCCACTAAAAAAGGGGGGGGGGTTACTTTCGGGATTTTACGGTATATAATATGTAAAATCATAGTAAAATTTAACAAACTACAATTTTTCTCTTATTTCAAATAAATCCTTCATCGAAAATTATAACATGACAACTCTCAACTTAGAATAAACAATTTTAAGGTTGTTATCAGTAGTATAGCAATTCCATCTGCTATCAAACACTTTGCAAAGCTTACTTCTTTCCTATTTCCTTCAAAAAGCTTCTGTAAATTTAAAAGGGTATTAAAAGCATCCAGTCGTTTATCATTAAATTGTTCATGTTTACAAATATGGCCTAGCAAGATACACTAATTAATAATAATATTTTAATTTGTGTGATTTTCATATAAGTAGTTCTATTGCCTACCAAAATAATGTTACTTGTGTTCCACTTATTCATATTCCTATTTTAGATAAAACTACAGTTGAGGCAGTGAGAAGCAAACGGATGTAAATGGACATTTAAAAGTTTTGGATAAAATGGCTTTTTAAAGATAACGTCCTAGGTAGGCTAACATTGAATTTTTTTCAATGTGCATGCTGTACAGCAGCACCTACCAGGGCTACTAGTACTATGTCTTGCCCCAAGAGAGAGGAGGGGTTCACCTACCATTTGTACTGGTTATCTCCAAATTTTTAATTTTGCTACTTACATCCCTTTGCTTCTCACTGCCTGAGTTGAACTTGGTAAATACAAAATGTTAAAAATTCATAAATTTGTTTGTATTAGCCGTTATTTATAACAATCCTGAATAAGAGGTGCTGTGAAGTGTTAAAGAAATGCTTATCTATATTTAAAAAATAATTACTATTTATTATTGTTAAAAAAAACAAATTGTAGTTTTAATTATTAGAACGTTCAGAAAAATTTAAATGATTTCTAAAAGTAATTGTTTGTGAGGAAAATGAAAAAAAGGAAAAATATAATCAGCAATGGGAACAAAATGCAATTTGCAATGGAATATGGAGTTTTACCTCGAAGCAAATTGATTTTTTTTTTAGGTAAGCCAGTGTATGGGCTTTACTTTGTAGGCCAAAGATTAACATTTTCTTCTTAACGCCCAATGAGTCTTCTACAGTCTCACAAAACGATTTATAAAAAAAAAAGGATTCACTCATGAACATTTTCATTGAAAAGGTCTGAAATTTTTGTTTGTCTTCGCCAGACTTTCATTATAATGCTCTTATTATGCATTAAATTTGTATTGTAGTTAAATGGCAACCCAAACTTAACAAACAAAATGCTCATCTTAGCCATAATTTTGTGTTAAACGTGATCACATTAAAAGAGTTCATCTGTATTAATTGTTTGGCATTCAAAACAATACAAATGGTACATTATTTTTAGGTTAAATTTTTTAAACTGAAACTTATTAAAAATACTTTTAAATTCTTAAATGGATGCATGGAACTGGTATTTATTTTTATTTTTTTAATGACTTCCAAATCCAATGAATTTTTAGAAGTTTTGTTATTAGACTTTAAACTGTGAAGAAATTGCCCAAAATTCAGCTTTAGTATGGAGGAAATGCCCAGATATTTGGCTATTTGTTACATCTATAGTAATAACACTATTGTAACAGGGTGGCGACAGATCAGGGAGATCAGGGAAAAGTCAGGGAACTTTATTAATCAGGGAAATATGAGGGAATTTCAAAAAATTATAAAAAATCAGGGAAAATTGATTTTATGATGAAAAAAAAATTTTTTTTTTTGCTTTACAAATTAAGTATCCTAATTCCTTACGCATTTTCCACCAATTATCTGTTCAAAAAAAAAAGTAAAATTAATGAGGTGTGATTATACATTGCCGCATATTTGTGCATCTTTTTTCCTCAACGTCAAAGTATTGAATCTTATTAACCACAGGATGAACTTCCTAAGATTGCTTCTGTGTCTGTTAGGTTGTTTATTTTACCTAGCTTAAAGTTTCCTTTCCCGCTTTCAGTGCTACGTAAATAAACAACCATACAAGCAAAGAGGCAGCCTTCATTAATGCCTTAGCTCCTTTGCCTTTATTCCATTGTCTCGAAAAAAATTAGCGTACTGTAATCACGATTTCAAGAAGAAATCTTTGGTTTTTGAATTAATACTGATGAAAGCTTAAAAGTTATTACTTCTTCGCATTTTTAATTTAATTGCTAAAATTGAACTTTCAATCAAAAAAACTTTGTTTTTTGCCGTTATACTATTTGTTGTCGCCGCAGAGTATAAAGGTTTTCTTTTCTTTAGACTTAAATGATTCTTTTATTTTATAACCAAGTTGTATTCCTCATTTATATATTTTGAAATTAACTAATTGCTTTTTTTTTGCATTTCAAAGTTGTTTGTTACAACAGTAATCTAAGCTTTTTCTTCGTTACATACTGAAATCATTTGAAATGGAGTTAACTTGTTTACTCAAGTAATTAATTCATTAAAACTTATGTTCTTGATTAGAGGAAAGCTCCCTATGAATGGATGTCAAATGGTTTCATCTGTTTTGCATAAATATTTCAATTAGTTATATAAGAATAACTACATTGCTTCGATTCTTTCACAATTACTTGTTATTCTTGCAACAATTATTATATACTGTTTGAAAATTTTGTTCAAAATAATTTCAATTACTTTTTAGTTCTATCAAAAATACTTAAGAGTGATTTTAATAGTTTCTTAAAATTTTTATGCTAAATGGTTTCTGGAAGTAAAGTATTTTTTTTTTTTAAATTTTCTATAATCTTTCCACATAGAAATATTTAATATACTGTTTTGTAGGGGTTTTCTCCCAAAAAAATTGACTTGATATGTTTTTTTTTTTTTTTACCATTTTATATAAAAGGTAGCATTTTTTAAAAATATATCTTTAGTTCACCAACATTACACAACTTAAAACGTTTAAAATACTGCATTTTATACAAACATACAATGGATTTCAAGTGGAGCAAAGAAAGGAAACCATTATCATTGGTAACACAAATCAGGGAAATTTGGTGAAATTAATCAGGGAAAAGTCGGGGAACTTTTTTTCACATTTCCTGTCGCCACCCTGTGTAACCAATATTCAATATATATTTTCAGCTGCAAAAAAGCTAGCAAGCATTATAGTGTTTAAAATAGCTAGTTTTAATGGTTTCAACCACCCTCTAGGTTGAAAGTATAAATAAAAAATATTTTAGCTCCTGTATTTTTGTCCCAAATGTCAACTCTCCTTTTTTTTTTCCTTTTGAAGCCTATTCTAAAAATGTTGCAACAAGTTTTGTGGAATACAGAGTTAAAGCAAACATGCAGAATTTTGCTCTTTCTTCATAGTACCAAGTGACAAATTTTTCATGTTATTAAAAATTGAATCTTGGGAAAAAGATACTTTAGCCTATACTTTCCTTTCAGCCTCATGCAATGACATATGAGCCCTCATTCACTACCGATATCTTGCATGTCAGTACTTTGGAGGCAACAGAGCTCATAGATCTTAATTCTAGGCTACTACTCCAAACTCCTTATCAAAAAGTTGCTGTAATATTAAATTGTTTTTAAAATGTTTTTCTGCTAAAGAATGGCTTTCCAAACTAAGAATCTTGCCTGTAATAGATAATCGGTCGTGGTGGCCTGATCCGTGTAGCATCATACCCAAAACTGGAGAGTTGTGTGCTTGATACCTATGAATTGGATTTTTCATGACATGCTAATGGCAACTGGTGCATGTTATATCATAGTCTCAAGCTACTCAATTTCCTATCCCACATCAATTACTGTATAGGTACTGCATCAAGGATTGCTTGTCTCCAGTTCTGAATCAAAAAATATAGCTGTCTTAAGTGCCATCCAGGTGGGCCAATGCAAAATCACATATAATGGAAGGTACAAAGGACCCCAGAGTTATTGTGTTGTTTAGTGTGGTGTAACTCACAGATGCAGAATATGTCTGATTCGGCAATCTTCAGGAAAAGTTGAGCCATCTGGGGAAATTTTGCAAACTTGGATTTAATGAACAATTCTTAGCAATTTAAAAATTTTCCTGACAGTATAAACATGCTATCAATTTTTAAAGATGCAATTTGTGTATTCCAAAATTCTCTACACCTGTAGTGATAAAGAAATAAATTTTTCCTGAAGCCTCTAGTATATTATAAATTTTTGGGAAATTTTGTTTTGGATTGGGGGAAATTTTGGTAGTAAAAACATTTGGTGTAACCACTGGTATAACTGAGGTAACCACAAGTTATCAATAAACATGTTTTTTTTTAATAATTTTAGGCAATGTCTCTTGCTTTAACTGGTGGTGGAGCGGAAGTGCAGCGAAATGGAGTTCGAAAATGGTCTAGTTTGGACAATTTGGTTGCTCTTCACAAAAGTGCAGCCATTCTTTCCTGACATCTAGAAAGGACCATAATATGCATTTTAGCTCAGGTGCTTGCCAAAACTACTTTGGAAAGAAATATCTGGCTGTGATCTTAATTCCACTTCCAAAGCATATGAAGAAAATTTGATCCTCTGTGTGCTGGAACTATCCCTAAACCATCCATATAAATTTAGTCTCTAAATACTAGATCTTTACTTTGTTTTTGTTATTTTATATAATTATATGTGCTGAAGTTGAGAGAATTATTGTTTTTGCTTATTTTTTATACAAAACTGTCTTAATAGAACATGCCTTACAAATTGTTTTAATATTGCATTTCTCAGTACAAACTTTTATAATCCCAATGATGACTTGTATATAGTCTTGTAAACAAAATACTAAATACTTTTTAAGAATGTTTATTACTCTGATGTTTAACAAAGCTATGAAGTAAATGCTTAGCACATCATAATTTTCTTCAATTTCTCATTTTGATTTTAGTTGGTTTTTAACATTCAGCAGATATTCTGATTTGTAAAATGATTCTGAAAAATGTATTGTTTCTTTTGAATTGTTTGTTTATATTTTTAGCTCTATGAACAGTTGTGTTATCCATTTCAAAATGATAGTATTCAAAAAATTTCATTGAGTTGATCTTTACATGTACAAGAGTTAAAATTTAAACTTTGTTCAGGGAGTTACAAATTACTTTTTGTTATATGTGAGTATTTGATGAATGTATGGTTTATTGTGTGTTTGGAGAATGTGAAATTTACCCCTTTGTTTAATTGAGAAAGGGAACTAGTCAATTTTGGGCTGCAGATTGTAAATTCATTTTGGATGCATAGTTTTAGTTCTCAAAAATATAAAGATTTTTTTTTTCTGCTCTCTCTTTTTTCCCCTCATAATGCACTTTAAAGATGATTTTCCTATATAAAAACTCATTCTTATTGATGGAACAAGTTTTAATTTTGAGTAAGACTTATATTGATTTTAATTTTTATTTTTGAATTCAATGGAAAAGTATGCAATATATCAAATGCTTTACTTACAATATTTTAAAACAAAATTTCTGAAACAAGACACCCTTTTTTTTACAAAGCATTTTTTTAGTAGGAATTAATTTCTATAACTATAAGATTCACAATTCAGAGGAACAGAAAGTTATGGTTGTGCCTTGGATGTTTTTCTACAAAGAAGCAGGTGGTTTTTAGTGGTTTTTAATGTTTGCTTTGCATTTTTAAGTATTATATCTTTCAATGGTGCATTTATCATGTTAGTATATCTTAACAAAAAAACCTTTTAAGTGTCCTGATTTAAGCTTTACTTTTCATTTTATGTCCTATTCTGGAGCATAGAAAATTAAATGTTTCAGTGTTAATTTTGTCTGATAATTTTGTCCTTTTCTGGAATATGGAGCATTAAATATTTTCCTGCGCAGAAAAACTAAAAGAAGCACCATTGTTAACCATAAATTTTTTGTTAAGTCATTTCATGATGTACATTGTCTTCCATTTTTTTAAAAATATCTAAACAATAATGTCTTGTGTGTATTTGGTTTTTGAATATTGATGTGTACTGTAAAAATTACATTTTTACCTGGATCAAAATGCTAGGTTTTTTATTGGCTGGATCTTTATTGATGAGTTTCATTGAATATTATTTCTCAGTATTAACATAGCCTAAATTAGTTGGTTTGTCCATTGTCCATTTGAAAAAGAAAAAGAAGAAATTGAAAATTACTAATACAAACTTTTTCGTTTGTGTGTGCATATATGTATATTATGAGTTAAGTATAAAAGGCTTCATATTAGTTCATTTCTAAAAATGTCTTGGTATTATAAATAATATGCTTCATGAGCAATACTATTTTTCTTGTCTCAAATTCAGTTCTTCATCTTTTTTTCTGCCTATGAAAATACATCCAACTTTAAGAACATTTCACCTAGAGAAAATAACTAAATACATAGAAGTTGATTTGTACCAATATACATTTATAAATAGGTATTTAAAACTTTTTTCAAATGATATTGTTCTGTAATAGCTATGCAATGTTTTGCTTCATGATGGAGCATTAAGCATTTGTATTACCAAATGTGTGCTTGTTCTTCTGGATTGTGGTATCCTTGTTGCATGAGTTTTTCTCGAGACAAATTAAACTCATATTTATGTATACAAATATTCTTGGACAAAATGAAAGCTGTGATTGTAACATTAAGATAAATAATTTTTCCAATGGAAATTGGAGTAGCATTCCACTCTTGCGCTTCAGTTTTTCCTTCACATGTGTGAATATTTCACTATACATGTGAGCTTCACTTTAGGAATCTTTGGCTCTTACGAGAACAATAAATAGGTTTGTGCAAATTATTTTGTTTTTCTTTCTCTTTGAGAACTGAAAAATGAATTTGAATGGTTCAATTTATATTTTTCTGCACCTCTTGAGTTTAATGTGAAGCAAACTTGCATTGTAAATGCTGTTTTGTGATGGATGTATACACCTGTCTTATTTTGTCGGAACACTTCTTTGAATGTAAGATTTTTTAGCCAGTCAAAAGATTTTTAGTTATTATTGATGAGTGAAAAGTTCAGTCAAAAAAAAAGTAATATGTTAAATAAACAGCTTTAACTTCATATGCCACTACTTTCATCAAATCGCACTATTGTTTCATTTGATTGCTCAAACTTGTAATTTTCAAGTTCATTGTACTTCCTAGAAACATGAAATAGCCATGCATTAAAGCTATTGTTTGAACTAACTAGAAAACTATGATTCAGAATCTGTACCATTTTATAAGCTATCAAGAAACAAATGATAGAAATGATAAAATTGTCAAGAAAAAATATGATGTAATTTTTTCAATACAGGAATGCAAACTAGTCAACAGAGCTGCTAGAATTGCTTTATAAAAGAAAAGTGCAAATTGTTGATATGATTACTATTGGTGTATTTAGATCAAATTTTTGCTTATATCTTTGATATTTAGATGGTTTAGAAGACATTTTCCATTATTTCTTTTCTTTATGCTTTGCATGTTTTCTAAATATAGTTATTACTTATTCCAAGGTTTTAAAGTGGAAAATGAGCTTTTAATAACTATTTTGTTATAATTAGATGTGATACTTTCTTTTTCTTTTTTCAATTTTGTATTATCATATTTATGTATATTGTGTACGTAGAAATGGTACAGACAAATTCTTTAAAAAATATATGATTTAAATTTTTTGCAATTGTTGCTTCAACATGCTAGTTTGTACCTCCACGTGTATGGGACTATACAGGTAAATTTTTGTGCCCCAAATTATCACTCAGTTTGTATTATTTCTTGACTGTATCAAGTGAACTTTATGTGTCAGGTATTTACTTGTCAAAAATATTTCTAAGTCAAATATTCAAAATATGCTACAAAAAATAAAGAAAGCTTCTCATCTTACTCTGATATTGGTTTTGAACAAATGTATTTTTATGTGCTTTGTTTGTTCTAAATGCAAAATTTTTGCATTTTATTATTATTTATTAATAAGCAAATTTGTCATGCTCATTACTTGTACAAAATGGTTTATACTACTAAATATTTAATGTGTTGTGTGTTTTATTTCTCAAGAATTGCTTCGACTCTAAAAACGAAATTAAAAAACAATTTTTTGATTACTCATCTACATCCTTTTACTTTTCATCTTAAAGTAAAATTACATATGCCAAATTCATCTTCTGAGAATTAAGGTTTCTTTAAAAAAAAAACTAATATGTTTGGATTGTTCTTTCTAAGTTATGTTCAGTACTGTGTATATATACTTTTACACATTTAAAGAACAATCCTCTAATTTCTGGCAGAGTACTTCAAGTTTTTTATTGATTAAAGAAAAAAGCCCAGATACAATTGACTTATGTTGTTTCCAGTTGAGGAATTTAAATGAAAATTGTGCAAGGATGTTTGTCATTTTATAAATATGAAATTTTAATCCAAGTGTATTATGTTTTAATATGATTATTTTATAAAAATTCTTAAATGCATGGTGCATTTTAGTCTTCAAGTACAAAGATAACATTTTAAAGCTTCATTGTTTTTTTATTATGAGGCAAATTAAGAAATTTTATCTTATATTTTATGTATTTTATGTCATTAAACCTAGATTTTTTTATGGACCAATGCTCCAGTTAAATTGTGTAGTGTATATAAAATGTTGATGGTGGTTGGGGATGTGTGAAGCAGTTAGATTTTAACTGATTAAGAAAATTTATGGTTTGACTATGACATTTTTTTTTTTTTTGTAAAAGAGCTCCCAGATAAGTCGCCAAAAAAAAATTTTTTTTTTTTTTTTTTTGTTGCTTTTGAGCATATGAATGCATATCACTCAATATACCTCTTATTTGTGCAAAAGGAAAATGATAAATTTGTTGTGTTTAAACTATGTTTTGTTCTGATTAACATTTTGTTTTATATGAAAGTTTACTTCAAATATTTTCATTTGTAAAATAGAACATTTGTAGTTGGGGTTGTCTGATCAGTAAATGAAGCACTAGAGCACACTTTTCATTTTGAGTAATTCCTTGCATTGTAGAGAACACTTTTTTAGAAATGTCTGGAATTGAAAAATTGGAGTGCATCTCAGTAATTAAACATGTCTATCAATGTGCACACATAAAATTTTCTAGTCAGATTCTTTCGGGAATTGTATGAAAGGAACTTACTGTTACCAATTTATAAAAGAAAACAAAAAGTAAACCTTAGTTTTAAAATGTACTAACCACCAAGATTGTCCACCTCCTGTCTCACTTGATCCACTTTCGCTCCAACCAGGAATATTAGCATGTCACCAACCAATTCGCTTCTCACTCATTCCAGAGGAATTATTGGCAATAAGCAAGCTGCTTCGTACAGGAAAAAGGCAGCCAATGATTAATGTTCTAAATTGATTACTGCTAATAAAAGTCAATCAAAAAAGAGCACAACCAGTCTAAGCAATAATTTGTTGTTCTTTAGGAGATGAGGTTACAGAAAACAGACAGACACTGACAGATTTATATAGTGGAGAGACATAGTTATGAACAATTCATTCACTGGTAGACTACCTTATACTGCAATGTTATGTATTATTTTCCCCGTTTATGATCCTATTGATGTTGTAAAGCACATGGGTTCAATTATTTAAAAGTTGTTTTGAATTTACTATGAAATTTCAATTTTACTATCAAGTCTCATTCTAAAAACAAATCTGAACTGTTTGTCCACTGATTGGCCTGCTTTATATTGTAATACTATTTTTATTTTTCCTGATTTTGCTCCTTATATTGTAAAGCATGTTGTGTTAAATGTTTAAAAGATGTTTTAATTTTCTATGCAATTTTAATTTTACTTTTAAAGCATTACTTTTTTAAAGTAAATAGTAAGTGTTTGTTCATTGGTTGACCAACCTCATATTGTTATGTATTGTTATGTTTTGTGTATAATTTTTCCCTTTATGCTCCTCTTTTTGTTGTAAAGCACATGGTGTCAAATATTTACGAGTTGTTCTCATTTTACTATGGAATTTTAATTTTTTGTTTAATTCTACTTTTCTTAAGTTTGCTCTACAAGATTATTATTTACATGTGGAATTTTAAAAGTCCAATTTGCAAATTTTATAAATACCTCTAAGAGCAGCTACGGCAAGCAAGTGTTTAAAATATTAATTTTTTGAAGCACTTTCAAAGTAAAAAAATATTAAAGAGAACCCTTTTTCACTTGCAAAAAAAATGTTTGAATTCAAAAACATGAAACTTTGCTTGCAACTAAGTGATAGTGTACTGCTTGAGGATCTATAATATTTGATAAAACAATGAGGTTTCATTTGATCATTACTATTTCAAAAATAGTGTTTGTAGGGAGGGGGGGGACTTTAATCTTTCCAAGAGGGTGGGAATGAACTTCCCACCAAATATCTCAGTTTTAAATGTTTACTGTTTCTATTTCAATTAGTTTTAATGAAAAATCTTAGTGATTTTTTTTCCTAAAAAAACGCCAATCTGGAGAAGATTTTAATGTGCTCCTGTTTTAAAAAAATACAGTAAAAAGTTAACTTTTGTTTACATTTTTAAAAGAATAATGTATCACTAATAGGAAAGCAAAAAACTCCCTGTGGTGATTTTACTCCAGAAGCTCCACCCCCTCAACAAAAAGTAAGAAAACTAAAGGTAGCATTGGTTTGCATTTTTAAAGAAATATAGCCGTGGTTTTGGAAAAGAGTAAATGTTCATTTGTTCATTTTAGAATTTTTATATGTCTGCTGTTTCCAAATATCTGTGTTTATTCCAAATTTAGTTGATTTTATTTAATGACCTAAATTAATTAATTTTCCTACACCAGTCTCAATCAAAAAAATATTTCAATGTACTACTGCTGAAAACACTTTTTAAAGGATTAAAAATTTATTTGCTTTTTATTACTACTTATTTTAACGCAGAAGTTATTGACACATGAAAACTAAATTTTAATTGCATGGTATTAAATATGCATTTTTCTGAATTCCATGCTTTCCCAGTTTAGTTTAGTAAAAGTTTAATTAATCTAAATTTATATAGTGCAAAAGTTTACTTCTAACTTTTTTTTTTTTTTCATGATCTTGTTTGTTGATGTTTTCTTTGAAAATTTCCATTTCATTTGCTATTCATTCTTAATTAATGTTACATATTTTTTAAAGCATCCTCCTTAACACACAATGTCATGCACATCTTGTAAAGCTCTCCTAAACAAAAGTCAAATAACTAAACATATGATCACCTATTTGACAATTAGTTTCTTAACTTTTACTGACACACACCCATGAACTTATAAAGCTACTCTATGTTGGTACTTTAAATTTTAGTATTCTAGTCTAGTTAATTTATAAGACTTCTTGTATATTTTTAAGTACCAATAAAATTATAGCTGGGGATTAGGTATCCTTTATTTTCAGTATGCATATCTGGTTTTCAGTTTTATTTGTCTTATTCAATAGGCTTTGACATCTTGAAGACTTTTCTATTTAGATGTTTGGTTGTAATGGTTAGTACTTAAGCAAAGCAAAAAGAACAGTATACAATCAAATCTCTGTTAATATTAATAATATTTCTTTATGTCATGCAGTTAAGACTATTTATTTTGGTATAATAAACTTCTATACACATGTAATGAACTTCTATACACATGTCAGCTATTCACTGCTTATTTAGCATGCAGTTTGCCATCTAAATAATATTTTAACTTTTAAACAAGGAATTAACCTAATGCTATATTGCATTTTTCATGATGCATCACACATATAGCAGTTACCTTTTTTTTTTTTAAATACTTATTAACTTTATTACGTATAATTTTAATCATAGTATATATCTTTCTAGTGATTTTTTTTTCTCACCATTTTGAAAATCATCAAAATTCAGTTAAGAAAATTATAACTATTGAAAGGTGTTTTAAAATTCTTTCATTTTCGAGATAGTGTCAGCAATAATAATTCTTATTTGTGCACTCATATGCAAAATGCTTTATGTAAGCTTTAATTTTGTGTATAATTTATCATTATTCAGGAATGATGTTTATGATAAAAATTTACCCTAATTTGTCGGTTCTACATTTTGTGGTTCTATAACCTCAAACTCAAAACCATTTTAAAAGATTTAAAAATTCTCACTTTCAGAAAAAAAATTGCTTACAAATATGCATTTGCTTATACAGCTTAGCACCAAAAAATGAAACAAGAAAATTCTAAAATACTCACAATGAAAAGTATTTAAGTGAATAACTTTTAGTAATACTTAAATGTTGCATCCCACCTTCAATTTTAGTTTCCATTCTATTAGAATCAGATTAAAATTTATGCAACTTAAGAAAAAGACTAGTCTTTTGCTGTTAATATGTAACATTTTCATGCTAGATATTATATCATTTGAAGCATGTATATTATCTTTATGGTACCAATAAACTTTAGGGGTGATTATTTCTTACAGGTGTTTTCCTGATTTATTCTTTTTAGCGAAGCACAGATTGGGAAATGCTAGTCATTTATTGAATTATAACCTTAAGAAAATATATATATATTCTAATATGGAACTCACATGTTATTTTCTACAGTTTAAATTTACAAAAGGGGGATAGAAAGAAATCCAACACTTGATGTCTTATTTTCAAAAATCTCTTTAAAAATCATAATGTCTGAAAAATCAATTGAAGGTGCTCTAAAATGTACCATACAGGTTTTTTGTTTCTTTTTTTTTTTTTTTTTGTAAAGAAAAATTGTTTTTTCTTAGTTATATTGATTATTAACTTTACCATTTGATAGTTAACCATTTAATAATTTACTTTTATCTTCATAATCACCAAAAACATTGCAAACAAATGAACGTTGTTTACACTTAGAAGAAAAAGTACACTATTTTAGAAACTGTCCGTATCATCTTTTCAAACTATAATTTATGGAAAACTGTTCTAAAACTTTTCTGGTGTCACTTGTATGTAATGTGATAAAAACGTTTTTTAGGCAAATTTGCTTAAAACCTATTTTTCAAAAGAAATTAACCAGTCATTATTGAAGCATTTTTATGCTTGTAATCTTGTCTTCTTTTCTTTTGTTTTCCCTCCGGCAACAGCTTAATAACTTTTACGCATTAACTTATCCTTAGAAAACTGGAATTGCATGTGAGTAATTTATCTTTCTATGTTAGGTTTTTTTTTATTTATTTATTTTTTTTATGTATGTATTTTTAAGAAAAGCATTTTGTTTGCTTCATCTAAAAAGATTTCAAGATTGAATTTGTCACTTTTTTCTTTGGGTTATAATATTTAGAAAGAAAAATGTTTTCAGTGTTGTTTTTCCTTTCGTTTCTTCTGTTTTTCTTACTGTATTGCAAAAAACACTATATTATCTTTTATTTCCCATTTGTCAATGTAATATGCGAAATAGTGCTGAAAACTTGGTTTTGTTATGTTTTATTAAGACTTTCTTTTTCTTGTGACAAATTACTGATTTGATTGTACCTGATTACTTTTAAATTGATTTTATTTTCATGCCTTTTTGTTTTCCTGCATTTTGTATACTTTGTCATGTTTTGTATCTATGAGTTATGTAAGATTTTTTAACACCCTATATTTTGGGCAACGATTTATATGAGGTATTACAGATATAATGGATGAACTCAACATGGGGTCATTTTTTTTAATTATTATTTACTCTGAAACTTTTGATACATTTTTCATGTTGAGTTGGCTTTTCTTTTCCTCTTGACACATGCAAAGACCAATTCGAATCAGATTGTTAACTCTTATGGTAATACTTTACTAACATATTTATCTGAAAAATATTTTTTGTTGAGTTTACCCTTTGTTCCTGTGACGTCTCATATAATGCAAAGTTAATACAAATTTCTCTTATTGTGTTCAACGAATAAACTTTTCTTTTCATATAATTTATTTCAAACATTGCTATTTCTGAGTGATTAATGTAAATAAAAATCCTCCTAGTAGTGCTTTTGCACTATTAAATTGCAAATTTCTAAATTTGTGATGCTTTCTTTTAAGTTCATAAGTTGACAGTAAAACTTAGCTTAAAAATTATTTCAGTATATTTCATTTATTTGGAAAGTAAAGAAATAGATGACCAAACAATAAATTATTGTTTGGACTTTTTACGTATTTGTAGTTCTATAAACTGAAAAGGATAGCATTAGTAGGAATAAAATTGTGATCTTTTGCCCCCAAAACAATGATCTAGGTTTCTTAAAGTTTTTTCTGAACACAGTTGAAATAAATTTTATTTACTGTCTCTAATATTTTTTTTAATACTTAAATTGTTACATGGAACTATCTAAACTCCATTCCATCATATTTATTTTTATTTATGGAAAGCACACACATTAGCTTTTCTATATCTTTTTTACTTCTTTGATTTAAATATCAAAATTTTTGAAGATAAGTTATATTCTTCTCTAGGAGAGAGGTGATTTAAAATAATACATCAGGATTGACAAGTGTTTTTGAAGTTGCATTAATGTTTCCAAAAATCTTGCTTTGAAATATACTATATAAAAAAAAAGGCATTTGAGGCAGTGAGCAGCAAAGGGATGTAAGTGGACAGTTTTGAGTAAAACATGTTTAACGATAACATCCTAGGTAGGCTTTTATTGAATTATTTTTTTTTAATCAAGTCCTATAGCAGCACCTACCAGTGCTACTAGTACTATCTCTTGCTCCAAGACAGAGGAGAGGTTCCCCTGCACTTTGTGTACTGGTTATCTCCACATTTTTAATTTTGTTACTTACATTTCTTTTCTTCTCACTGCCTCATTTGTTTCTATGAAACAGCTGCTTTTACAGTTTAATTAAATTTGATGTTAGTTCAGGGGTACATTCAAAGGGAGAATTCAGAGATATACTCCCCTCCAAAACTCAGAAATATATCATTTTTGACCATAGAAAATAACAAATTATGTCTAGAGCTGCAGAGTCAGAGGGAAAATGACCCACTCCAGGAATTTTAGAGACTTACTCCTTTGTCCCAAAATCAGTCCACCTCCACAGCCCTGACCATATCCCCAACCCAAATTTGACCATATCTTCTTCCAAAAAAAAAATTTTGGCTGTTCCATCAATTAGAATGATACATGAAAGACAATTCACGATGTCCTAGTTAACTTTCATTGCTCTTAAGTGACCATATCCAGAGGACCATTTTATAGGTGATGATTTTATTGCTTTTGTTACCATATATTTTGTAGAATAGTCTTTCAGTAAGACCGCTTGGGTTAAATTTGCTTTAAAATAGTAGATGTGTACAGTAGACCCTCATTTTAAGCAGATTCATTCTAAGCATATTTTATTCTTCACAATTTAAGATTTGACATTTTAATTTTGTTTCGCCAATAAGTTTAGATTTTGAATGAAATGAAGGAGAAGGGCGCTCAGTAGAGCCAAGCACTACGACCAGAGGTCTATTGTACTAAACCCCAAACAGAAGTCCTAAAAAAGACCAGTAGCCAAAGCAAAGATTAGCAGGCATTTAATGGGAATATCATAGTTCTCCCACGGATCAAGCAAGTGGCGGCCAAGGTGTTCAAACCTGTAGGCAGAAAAGGCATCCCAATCACACAGAATGTGTGCAGCAGTTTCCTCGTGAAAGCGACGGCCTCTACAAATTGGGTCATCAGTGACGTCCATTTTAGTAAGATGCTGGTTCAAGGTACAATGATCAGTAAGGAGGCCGATAGCCTTTCTGACGCTGTTACGATTCAGACTTAAGAGCTCCTTTGCCCTAATATTAGGGCAACCTCTATTAAGTTCTTTGGCCTGCCACTGTCCATCAAGGTTGTGCTAGTTATAGTACTGTTTTCTACCAAAAATATCAAAAACAGCAGTCCTAATAAGATTTTTCAAAATCCCAATTGCTGGCTCAGGGCCAACAAAAGAAATATCAGTGCCTTTCCAAGCAAGATAGTCAGCTTTATCATTTCCCTGCATTCCAGAGTGTCCAGGTACCCAACAAAGAGTAACCTTGTTCAGTTTTGCAAGATTGCAGAGCAAATATAGCAATCCCAAACAATTGGATGTCAAAACAACCTTCTTAAGTGCGTTTAAGGCAGCCTGACTATAAGAGCATATATGAACACAATGGTCTCTATAGCCACGACTCAAGCAAATACCACAACACACCAGGATAGCATAAATTTCAGCCTGAAAAACAGAAGTAAACTTGCCCAAAGGACAAGAATACTAAATACCATCACCGGGACAAAAAGCCCCAGTCCTTTCATTCATTTTAGAACCATCGGGTGTACCAGAGAGTGCAACCTTTACCATGAGATAAGGCAATATCTCTCCAGTCACTCCGAGAGGGAAAGATAACCTGATATGGCTTGTCAAAAGCATACTTGCCAAGCATGTAGTCACTTGGCAGGCCAGAAAGAGGATGACGAAGTACATCCTCATCAAAATTTTTCCAGGAAAGGTAACAAGAGTAGGCTTTCCATTGTTTTGAGGGTTTAAGCCTCTCCATACACAAAAAAAAGCTTCAGCTTCAATCCGGATATGGAGCGGGCATAAACCTAAAAGTAGTTCCAGCGCAGCAGTAGGCATTGTCCTAACACATCCAGTCATGGCTATGCAGATCATCCTCTACAGCTTGTTGAGCTCATTTCTAGCAATGTCAACTTTGGTTCTTGACCACCAGACAATAGAGCCATACGTAATGATGGGACAGATGACCATCTTGTAGATCCAATGGATAACCCTGGGGCTGAGCCCCCAGGTTCTTCCACTAGCTTTCTTGTAAGACCAAAGGACCTTACTAGCCTTTGCTAGACAGTAGGTGAAGTGCTTCTTCCAGTTCATCTTGGACTCAAAATAGATCCCACGATACTTGACCTCGTCAGAGCATCTGAGAGTTTGTCTAAAAAAATAATATTACTCACCTGGATTGCTCTTTTACATATAAAAGCAACCATAGTGGTTTTAAGAGGATTTACTGCAAGACCCTCAGAATGACACCATCTTTCCTTTGCACTTTAAACCTTGTGATAATATTGACAGTGTCCAAGAACTTGCCACTGGCCACAATGATGACATCATCAGCATAGCCACTGCAAAAAAGGCAGAAGAAGTAATGCTTTCAAGCAGTGAATCAACAACAAGACACCAAAGGATAAGTGAAAGAACACGAGCCTGTGAACATCCAGCATTTGCGTGAACAGTTAAATCGACACCTCTAAGAGAGGCATTGACAAACCGATACCGTAACAGATTTTCAATCCAATTAACAATAGTTACATCAATACTCCTTCTAGCAAGGGCCCTCAAGATAGTAATAACAGGTACTCTATCAAATGCACCTTTAATATCTATGAAGATAGCCAGAGCTAACTTGTTGTCTTTAAATGATTTCTCCAAAATAAAGGAGAGTATATAAGGCAGTTTGAGTAGACCTCCCAGGCTGATAAGCATGTTGAGAAGGGGAGAGAGGAGAGGCTTTCAACACTCTCGCCCTAATATGTCTCTCAACTAACTTTTCCAAAGCCTTCAATAAAAAGGAGGTGAGACTAATAGATCTAAAAGACTTAGTCACATAGTAGTTATCTTTTCCAACTTTTAATATAAAGATAACCTTGGTATGCCTCCAAGCAGTTGGAACGTGTTCGAAAGCAATGCAAGCTCTAAAAATCCTACAGAGTACAGGGGCAAGAACCTCAATGCCCTTCTGAAGAAGGGCAGGAACAATGCCATCCATATCAGGAGTCTTGAAAGGCTTAAATGAGTTAATTGCCAAAAGAACCCTTTCATAAGTGACAATACTTCTGGCGCAGTCCCATTTGCGTTTTGTACACCAGATAACAGGTAATGTGGCCGAAGGGAGTGGGCCATCTATAACATTTGAACCAGGAAAAATGGACCTTTATCATCTCTGCTAGGGTATCACCTCCAAGTTCAGTGAAGCTACCGTCAGTACGCTTTAATATATTTAGATCGCAGTTCCTGTCTCTGGTCATGAATTTTGTTATTCTGGCCATAGCAGGAACATCCTTAATATTATTACAAAAATTCCTCCAGGAAGCATATTTAACATCCCTGATGGCTTTATTGTAATCAGTGAGGATGCTTTTATAAGTATCCCAATCACCATTCTTTTTAGCTCTGTTGAAGAGTTTTCTGTATTTGCTGCGTAGGTCACTGATCTCGCTAGACCACCAAGGAACTAACCTTGGCGAGTCAGTGACGTTAGCCTTGCAGTTCTGGTAGTAGGATCGGAGAATGGCACGTTGCAACTGGTCAACAGACAACTCCAAATCCAATAATGAATTAAACTTACCAGACAAACCATGAATAGTCGACTTGAGGTCCTCCTTAAAGGCATCCCAGTTGGTGTTCCTGGGATTCCTATAAGGGAAAGTATGCCTCTTTAGACCTGTAACAGAGAAAAAGATTAGTCGGTGATCAGATAAAGGGTTTTCATCAGATACCTTCCAATCCATAACCTTATCAACACAAGAATTATTGCAGATTGTAAGGTCAATAACTTTCCTATTGGATGTAACAAAGGTAGGTTCATTGCCTTTATTTAGAAGACAAAGGTCATACATTAAGATATCCTTCAACAAGTTATCACCACGTTTGTTACAGTCGCAGCTGCCCCAAACAACATTGTGAGCATTGGCATCACAACCGATGATGAACTTCTTATTGTTGCTTTTAGAATTCTCAATGAGCGCCTTCATGGTCTCAGAGAGAGGTTCTTGCTTTACGAAAGGTAAGTAAGCAAACATAATTTCTTCCTTATGTCCATCATCTCCGTAAGTGGCCTTGACGGCAACATTATCTCCGTCTAAGTACTTAATGAGATTGACTGCATTTAACCTAGTGCAAACAATAATGCAGGCTCTGGATCTAGCACAGGTAAGATCATAGTGCAATTTATGATCTTTAACATTTAGACCAAAGATTTTACCATGTCCGGTCCAATGTTCCTGAACCAATGCAATATCAAAATTGCCTCTAGCCATCCTCCTACTTAAAAGAGCAGAAGCAGCACAGCTATGGTGAAGATTAATCTGCGCAATCTTAATGCCCATAGCCATAACAGAGAGAAAAAAAAAAAAAAAAGAGAGAAAGGGCAAAAGCCCGTCAAAGACTAAGTGGGCTTAACAGCCACCACCCCCTCAGATCGAAGTAGGCGTGAGAATCTCATCAGAGCCAGAGTCACTTTCTAACATGCTGAGAGAGCACAGTACTCTTCTTCAGAGCTACTTACTCTTGGGATTTCCTCCTGTGAAGGGGGGCCCTGCTCCTTTGATGTAGAAGCCTGCTCCTCTTGAGCTACATCGGTCTTGACATTGGGATCATTCAAAATCTTGAAAGTACCACGATCAAGGCCAGTATAGACTCCATAATCAGCAGTTTTGATTGCTTCAGCAGGCTCCTGATCAACCTCAAAGATCCATCTTATGGTGTATTGTTCCTCCACTTTGTGGATGAAACACCACTCCTCAAACTTCAACTCGGGGTTTAATCGGTTGATCTGCTTTAGCAACACTCCAGCATCTCTAGTAAAGACGTCCTTAGTTTCGAAGCAACTTTAATAGGTTTTGGTAGCTCATTATACCCAGAAACCTTTAATGCAGTGCCACTAACAACCTCACCATTGCCATTGAGTAAGTTCCTCAGCCACACAGTGGTTTCAGCATCGTTACAGTGGACAATTAGTGCACCAGCATGTGTGACAGCCTTTGGATGTTTGGCGTGTGCTCCCCAGTGGGGATGAGATCCGTTCTTTTGAGGATTTCAAATTGGATCCTTTCCGCCTCATTTTGGGATAACCTCTCCGTAGGAAAGGTTTCTTTAATGACAGCCATCTTAAACATACTTGCTGCCTGGGCATAGGTCGGCAAGTGACCTGTCCTCACTCTTTTAGATGTGGTAGTTTAAGCAGGAGAAGGGGTTGAAACCTCCGACCGAAGCCGTTTGGTTCCACCAACCTTCCCAGGAATGGCTGGACCAGTGGCTTTCGCCTTCCGTGCCTGCTTCCTTTTCTCTTGTCTGCGCTTTTGTGATTTTGTAGGTGCACTCTGCCCCCCTACTGCAGAGTTGGCAGATTGCAGAACTGCATCCTCGCCGCCTCCAACAGCAAGGTTGCTAGTTGCATCCTTTGCGTAAGGATCCAGTTCCATAGGAGCCGTTTCACAGGCTGGTTGGGTACCTTCAGCAGAAGAACCCAACCCTTCTTTTTTTTTTCAAATCATTTTTTGTTTTTTTACTAGTAATTAAATCATCCATAAGAAATCCTGAGAACTGGGAGGTAAAAAAATGTCAACACCCACATAGCCACCCTGTGCAGGTGCAAGGCTGGATACAACGAGGCTTCGCCTGGTTCCTCGAGGGGACCGTTTGAGACATCAGAAAACCCAGATGCCATTCATCCATCAGCACGGTGCCTCACACCTTAGATTGGGTATCCATTTTAGTCGCCTTTTATGACATGCATGGACTACGTTGGGACTATTCTACTCTGGTCACCAAACAGAGTGCTGGCGTTCAGTTCACTGTTAATTAAAACAGTTATCCGAGTGCAGGACGAGGACCAACCAGCTCACCCCCAGTTTGATTTTACACGGAAGTGGCATGCTGAGGGAAAATTTTCCCCTCTTTCAAAACCTAAACTCCGGTTGTACATAAAATGCGATGAACTGCATTTTGGCGAGGCAATAAGCAAGCTTAGGTCATCGGAAACATCCTTGCAGTTGATTTTTAGAGCACTTTCTTTCCAGAAGTAAAGTTATTAAAATTACACAATTCAGAGCTCACTGAAGAAAAGCTCTGAATTGTGTGATTTTAATAACACAAGAAGGACAAAGCCAAAAAGGATAGTGACTTCGATGACTCATAACAAAAAAAAAATCGCATTGAAAGGTTTGAACCATTCCTTGACAAGCACTAACATGGGTGGTAACTGGGAAATGATCTATCTGAAACAAAACTTCTTTAACAAAAAGAGAAGTTAGACATCCTCACAAAAAAAAAATATGCAGGGGAAAAGGGGCTCATGTGAACGTGGCATGGGCCTCTCGGCCCGGGGGGGGGGGGGAGGGTGCGGACCCCCTCAATAATTGAGAGTCGGACCCCCATAAAAATTTGAATTTGTTAAGATAAAATCCATTATTTTGAGGAAACTTATTTATGTTTTAGTTACAAAAAAGGACGATAATGGACAGTTACATAACACATAATTTATTCTGTGAAATACTGTTGTGAAATGTTTAATTATTATTTAATAATTTAGTCAAAATTAACTTTGCTTGCACAAAAGGAAAGCAACTATCTGCAATGAAAGCTTAGAAGCGAAGAATTGTTGCTGAAGCGCTGCTAATTGTTAATTATAATCAGGAGTCGAAACTACCTCGCAGCAGGGAAAAGAGAGCAAGGATTTTTTCTTTTCAAATCTCTTTTTTCCCCCTAACATCAGCAACGATAGCCTACAATTGCATATTTACAATTTCGATGTCGAAAAACTACCAGGAAAGGGCTCTCACCGTAATCCCGGAAAAACGCCCACTCCTTTCGTCTTCAGGGCTTCAACTGTAAAAAAATTCCTAAGTTTGGGAAAGATGCCATTAAGTTCTTTTTCCCTACACCATCGAAAATCATCTATATAAATTCAACTTTTCCAGAGCTTCAATTTCAAAAAACTTTTTGTTCCCAAACATGGCCTACAATCATGTTTTTAAAACTTCGATTTCGAAAATTTCCGGAGACGGCCCCCGAATTTCTTTTTTCTGAAACATCACCAAAAATCGTTTAAAACTGAGCTCATAAAACAATAATTTCGAAAAAATTTCCGGGGGAGAAGCCCCCGTATCCCCATTTCTGAGTAAGATTATGCTTCAGTAAGTTAATAAAGGTCAAAATACACAAGAAATGATTAAATCCTGTTGACACTTCACTAATAAAAAGTCGCAGAGATGAAAAAAAAAAGTTATTTTCAATTCACTTGCTGGCTAGGAAAAGTTCCCTTATTTTGCGTGAAATATGCTGATCAAGATGTTTCAGTTTTTAAGATATGTATTAAATGGTAATGCTTTTTCATTTTTACTATGTATACACCTGTATATATATATATATATATATATATATATATATATATATACATTTTTTTTTTTTTTTTTTTGAAGCAACTTGAAATTACCAGTGTTAAAAGTTGGTCCTCCCCAATAAACTTGATCTGACGACGCCAATGGAACGTGGTATATTTTACTAAAAATCAAGAAAAATTCTCAATTAAGGATAGTACTAGTATAGATAGTTTGTCCTCTTGGACAAACATTTAGAGCAATGAAGCAGTTTATGGTTATTATATTATATATATATGGTATATTATATATATATGGTTATTATATATATATGGTACAGCATATTATGGTTGGCAACTTCTTTGTTTTAGCAGGTGTTGAAAAATTTTACCTGTCTTCTTCATGTGAAAACATTTTTAAAACAAATTGCTAGTCTAAATCTACGTATTTACGAACCATTGTATGAACATTCAAGTAAATTTATGACGATGTTTAATTTTTTTTTTTTTTTTTTTTAATTAAAAATTCTTGACTTTTGCGAGTTAGCTCGAAAATAGACGATGGGAGCACTTGTGAACACAACATCTAGGGGCACAAGTGAACAGTTCCCATAGCCGCTCTCCTTAATATCATTGTTAGTGTAGGATATTGCAAGTGTTAAAAAATGTGTAAATGTGTATAATTATTATTTTCCTACAATCAGTTTGTAAATTTATTGTCAATTGTTATTAATATTAATAAATACGTAATATTTTTATTTTTTAAATTTTTTGTAACTAAATAGTTGAGCTATAATTTAGTGAAATACTGACAAGAAATAAAAAGACACAAAATATTTTCATTTAATTAAAAACTAAAGTTCGAATTCATTTCAAAATACATTATCAAGCAATGTATGAAGCTTAAAAGCAAAATATATATGGAGTAACCCTTACATAAAAATAAAAAAAATAAAAAAATCTTTGTATTATGTAGTGATATAAGTTTTTTTCTAGTCTATTCAGTGATCAGAGCTGGCTACGAGACTTCAGAATTTGATAGTGCGCAGTTATATATTTGGGAAAAATATTTTCTTAGTGAGACAATAACTGTTCAATTGAAACTGACGCAGTATAGGTTACAAACCCTTCAACGTATTTGTTATTTAGGTATATGTTTCATATTGAAGAATTTTCCTTTAAAATATGATGCTTCTTCTGCATTTTTTTACCCTTGTTCATATGCGCCCCCCCCCCCTGTAGGGGCACATGTGAACAACTGCAGACGTTTTTTTAAAAATACCATAAAGTAAAGAAAAACTTTTTAAAAAAAATCCATGAAAGTGTATTCAATCATGGAGACATTTTTGCGTTGAGAAATAGATAATTTTTTTTTTTTTTTTTTGAAAAATTAAGAAATGAAAAAAAAATGTTCATATGTGCCCCCTTTTCCCCTATATATTATAATGCTGTCTCCAAATTAACCGAACTGTCAGATATTTTCATCAAATATGGAAAGTTGGCGGATGACACAGTGACCCTCCACTCCACCCATCGGGACGCCTCTGCCAATCATATCACCTATTTTGCACAAAATATTCATCACCGACTGTTTAATTTTCCACACGCAAATGGATTGCATGCAATTTCCTAATAAATTTGTAACCAATTTTATACATTTTCATTTATTATTATATCGGTTATCGAGGTTTACCTCTACCATATATTTATGAATACTTTTATTTAACTTCATCACAAAGATCAAAACAAAGTGGAATCAGGAATGAAAATCTTCCGCGGATCCGCGATTTTCCGCTTTTTGTATTTTTTTCCATTTTCCGGCCGCCGAGCATTTTCAAGCGATCGGTCGCGACCGCGTTCTTCCTGTCAGGATTTTTTCTGACTCACGTGTTCTTTCTAAGTTAGAAAGAAGAAAGGAACTTCGTTTCATGGGTGGGGAGGGAAAAAGGCTCGAGAATGACGTAGAAAACGTCAGCGTTTATGCATTTCGAAATCCAATTGCATCCGCTTCCATAACACTCGCTAATTTTTGTCTACTATGCCATCCTATCACTTAAGCCTTTATAACGTTTTCTAGACTATTATTTTCAACTCTTCTTGCATGTATTTTATTTTTTGCTGAAGACTTGTGCGCTCATTGTTTTGCCACGCCCATTTCACAGCCACTTTCTAGCGATCGCGCAAATACCCCCTCACCTCTCCCTTCTGCCCCAACCTTCCCATCAGGATTCTTGCTGAGGCACACGTTCTTTCTTGAGTAGAAAGAATTAAGGAACTTTTTTGCTGTTGGGGTGTATTAGTGGAGGGGGAAACCCAGCTAGCACACGAACAACGTTATCATATTACATTGGACCAGCATCGGCATCTTACGTCGGAACGTACCTTAAAACGGTACGTCGGAAATCGGTTATCCAACGGTTGGTTATTGGTTAGTTTCCAACGTTATTCTAATGTAAAATACAACTGTAAACTAACTATTTACAAACGTAATTTCGATGTAAAATACAACGTTCAACCAATGTTATTCCAATGTAAAATATAACAGTAAACTAACCATTTAGAAACGTAATTTCGATGTAAAAAGCAACACTTAACCAACATTTTCTAATGTTGTTCCAATGTAAAACACAACAGTAAACTAACACTTTCCAAACGTAATTTCGATGTAAAAAAAACAACGCTTAACCTACATTTTCTAACGTTATTCCACTATGAATTTCAACGCTAAACCAACTATCTTCCAATGTTATCTACTTTAACTGTAGCATTTCATTAATAAAATAAGTATTACGAGGTGCTCTTAGAAGAACGAGTGTAAAGAATAATTTTCGATCATATTAACAAAATGATAAAATGGCTGAATTTAATACAATTTATCATTTCCCTATCATTTACAAACGTTTCAATAAAATATGAACAAAAATTAAGATATTGATAATTCTTACCTTTTATTTTTCTGAATAATTACTCCAAAATTATCTTCATAAGCATACATTAGTTTCTTTTTTTCTTTTTCAGGAAATATTAATTACCAGCAAGGTTATTCTTAAGACAGAACAAAATTTTTGACTTTAAAATTCTGCCATGAAAAATAACCTAGCTTGTTTGAAGGTTCAATTTTGCTTTGACCTGAAATAAGAATAAAAATTAAAAAAAAAAAAAACATACGCGTAAACATTTAGTTAGTAAATCTTCATAGCAATTAAAATGACGTGGCTGAAACTTGAATATTATGAAAAGTACTTATTTTATTGTTTTGCCGAACTATTATACTCTCCCATTTCATTCAAAAGTTCATGTTCACTGATTTTTTTTTTTTTTTTTTTATTATTAGGGAAGGAATTTTAATGTATTTTATCCATCAACGAGAAAAGCTCATTCAAAGACACAATTTTATTTCTATGGTAAATTGCACATGTAATTTGTATGATGAGGAAACTATTTTTAAATATTGTGCGTTTAAAATTACCGAAGCTAAACAAAGAACAACGCGAAATTCTGAAACGAGTTCAAAGCATTCACAAAATTTTCCAGAAAAGTTACAGCATCTATCAAAAAAAAAAAAAACAGTTTGAATATGCGCAAAAATTTTAAGAATTTTGATTCATCGGAGACCCCCCCCCCGAAAAAGAGAAAATACCCCTAGAAACAACCTCCCCCTAAAAACCCCTGCCAAAACGAATTTGTAGAAAAAATTCGAGTAGTTTAAAACAAAAAAATCTGGGCCTGCACACCCAAAATGATTTGTCGTGCTTGGAAAACAAATAAATGTAGAATGCATTTAATAATCACACACACACACACACACACACACACACAAAAAAAAAAAACAATGTTTTATCTTAGTTTTAAATTTATTGAAAGAAAGAAAACTAGTTGGAAAAATGAATTGATTTACTTTGAAAGACTTGAGTACTTGCGAGGATTCAACACTCGCCGTTAGCAAGTACGACACGTGTGAATGTGAATGTGTATGAGACCCTGGAATGAAGAAGAAAATGGCTATGCTCCGGCGCACCCCTCCCTCACCCCTTTCAAGTCCTGGGGTCTTAACAAAACTGCAGAGGGGGGGGGGGGCTTATGGAACGCATTACGCACGCTTCGCTGAACGTGCAAATCAGCAACGAGCTTGCAATAAATGGGCGTAAATGTGAAACAGGTTTGAAAGTTAGAAATAAGTTGGGAATGCGTTTAGTCGGATATAGGTTGGTTTTAAACCATCCTCCGATGCTTCGAATGATCGGATGAGCGTATGAAAAAAACCAATATCTAACCAAAACATATTTCCAACCATTGCGATGCATTTTCAACCTTTCTCCAACGTAAATCCGATGGTTTGTGCTACCTGGGAATGCTGGAGAGTGACAGTGGGTGCAATCGTTAGATGTAGCTTTTGAATCCGATTGCATTCGTTTCTGTAACACTCTCTCATTTTAATCTGCTATGCCATTTTACTGCTTAGACATTAATACCTTTTTGTAGACTAATATTTTCAACCCTTCTTATACTTACATTTTTTTTATGAAGACTGCCACGCCCATTCAAAAATGTTTATCCTATTCCATTTTCATCCATTACCATTTAATGTTTATCCATTTAAGCCAACATCATTCTTCAAATCTAGTTTTAATGCTTATCAGGCTTACCAAAGACATAGCTCTTGAAGATCTTAATAAATTCAAAATTATTTTAATTATACTGTGCTATTTTATTATGACGGACATGTAAATATAGGAAATTAAAGATGCTTATATTCTCAAATCATGACATAGTGTTTAAAACTTTTTTATCAGTTTAAAAATAATCATTTTTATTGCTAGTGCTTAAAATGACCATCGGACAGGGCGAGGACTGCTGATGACCTTTGAAAAAAGTGAGAAAGGTGACAAATTTGAAAACAAAGGTGACTAAAAGGTGACAAAAAAGTAACTAAAATGTGACCAAAAGCAATTTGTTAAGAACTCAAAAAACAGAAAAGGATTATCCCTTTTTACTGACTTTTACCAAAATAGGCCTATATGCTTTTTGTAAAGATTTCTACAGTTTCTCTTTCAATATATGTTTTAATTTTTTCTATTTTCTTAGTTTCTTCTTCACAATCCTTTCTTTTTTGCTCTTCTTTTTGCTTCTGTTTCAATTCCAAATCCTTTTTCCTTTCACATTCATCCATGTATGTTGTGTAATTTACGTGTGCTTGTTGTGCACATTTAATTATTTCTGGACCAATTGGTAAAGAAAGCAAATGAGGATATTCTTTTACAGCGTCTTTAACTATAAGTATACTGTTTAAAAATCTTTCAGTCCTTGCTGTCTTATTTTCACCAAAAAGGTGCTTTGAAATAGAAAATAGTCTTTCAATGTCAGCATTTTCATGTGATAATGCAAGTGAAGCAGGGTTGGCAAGGTTTTGGACACTATGATAAAAACCATGGTTTTTACCGTCCTGTCCAAAACCCTAGTGTCCAAAACTATATTTTAAGAAAAATAGTATTGTGTGAGAAAACATCAAAAAACAGAATAAAATGTATCAAAGTAATGTTTTGTATTGAACATTTATTCAATGAGAACATTCAACTTACTTATGCAGCTGATTTTAATCTAGTCGCATAGGAGTTGAATTCTTGATAAAAATTTCAATTTTTATGCATAAGTTTATTTATTTTTGATAATAGGAACAAAATTTCCTTAAATTTATGCATGTGTGCAAATGAAAGCAGGGTTGGCAAGGTTTTTACCATCCTGTTCAAAACCCTTGTGTCCGAAAATGTCCAAAACTATTTTGTGAGAAAATATCAAAAACAGAACAAAAAAGTGTCAAAATTATTTTATTGACTATTTAACATATTTATTCAATGTGAACATTCAGGTATAAATATATATGTAACTTATTTATGCAGCTAATTTTAATCTAGTTAAGTAGAAATTATTAAATTCTTCATTAAAAATTTCAATTTGTATGCAGGAGTTTTTTTTTGCATAAACTAAATTTTTTGACATTTATGCATGTGTGCAAAAGAAAGTGTTCAAAATATAGTGCAATAATTGACTTAAATGCAGTAAATTACGATTTTTTTAGTTAAAGAATGTATATTAAAAACGTAAACTAAAAAAAGAATAGCACAAGTTTTATAATATAAGTGTTTAATCATCAATTTCTTGTTCTTTAATCTAAGATTTAAAAATGATTTTTGTTAAAAAATCATGTAAAACTTATTTGCAAAAACCATTTTAAAAATTTAGCTCTTTTCTTGCACCTAAATATTGTACATTTAATAATATTCCTTTGTGTTATGAATGGAACTGAAATTAGTTGTCTTGGTATTGTTGTTAATTTCCTTTCAAAACTCTACCAACTGTTAAATAAGTTTTTGTGAAAAAGTTATTGGCAATTTTTTTTAAGTAAAATGTTTTTTAACTGAACATTTTGAAGAAAAATATTATCAAATACAGATTAATTAAACCTCATTAATATCTTTATTTATGCATCATGAATACTGCAGTGAAAACGAATTGATTAGATTACACCCCTTTAACTTTAACATAGTTTTGGACAGTTTAAGGCAGTTTCGGACACTTTTGAACAGTTTTAGACGGTAAAAACCACCTGTCCTGTCCTAAACCAGTTTTGGACAGTCCAAAACCCAACCCTGAAGTGAAGTTTTTATCACCTTAGAAACATTAGATTATTGGAAGTTGAGTCGTTTTTTGAAATGTGCTGCTGCCAGTAGATATCAAAGGTTTTGTTTTCGGATGCTTCATCATCTTTTTCCAGCTGCAAAAGTTTCCATTCATCTTGCAACTTATCGAGTGGAACATTAAAAGGCATGATTTTGGCAACCTTTATCAAATCCTTACAGATTCTAGATTTACTTCTCTTTTTTGGATCCAAAAATTTTAAACTTTTCAGTAACCCGTTTGATGTGCAACTTTTTTCTATTACATACTTGCATGCAGTCACACAATGCTTTTTAACAGCTCTTAAAAACATAACCTTTTCATTTTCTTTTAGTTTTGACAGTTCATCTGTCACCTCTCCACTAACAACGAGATCTTTAAGAGGTAGTCTGTTACCAACTGCAAACAGTTCATCCGTGTCTACGTTTAAAAAATCAACTCACTTTACGACAGAGGCTGAGGGGGGGGGGGCATATTTAAGGCTATTTTTTAATTAATTTCACTGTTAAAGCTATCATTCAGATACTTTTCAAAGATTTAATTATTTAAAAAAAATCCTAAGACGCATTTCAAGAAAGGTGAGAAAGGTGACAAAAGTTGCAAAAGGTGACTAAAAGTAACCAAATTTTCAAAAGGTGACTAAAGGTGAGAAAAGTGACTGACTCCTCGGCCTGCCATCGAAGCTCAAAAAGTTTTAGATCGGGTTTAGTTTTTTAATGATTTTTATAGAATATACCCAGCTGCTCCACAAAATTTCAAAATGCTCCTCAAATTGTTTCTCCAAGGTTAACCACACTGATAATGTCATTTTGTAATTATGGCGTCCAATGATTCAGCTTGTATTAAGTGTTTAATTATATGGAAGTTTTATAGCATTAGATGTCACCTTATAAAGTTTTAATTTTACCCGATTTGTGGGCTATGGGAAATTGAAAGTGGTAAATGGAATTGATATATCTGTTAAAATCTTAAATACATGCAAGCTTATTTTATTTATTCATTTGTTAGCATTTCTACTGGTAAAAAAAATATCTATTAATATTCAAAAGACAGTATATAGTGTCAATATAATTTCTCGTAATGTAAATAAATAAATAAATAAATATATATATATATATATATATATATATATATATATATATATATATATATATATATATATATATATATATATATATATATATATATATATATATATTCAAATTTTAAGTCTCGCAATTTTTCCTCTTTTTCAAAAAGTCGATCTTTTTTTAACTTTTTTTACGATATTTAAAATACATAATTTTGAAAATGCTTAGAGGTGCAAACTTTAACTCTATGTAAGGTTAACATCTTCTAAAAGTTTTAGCTTGATAGAATAATTTCTTTAAATTTTCTAAGAACCACAAAATAAACCAAAAATTGACATTTTCTTCCATTTTCACACGACCTTGCAGAACAAAAATAAGTTAAGTGCGCACAATATAAATATTTTTAGCACAAAATCTATAAACTTATTTATTAGTTAAAAAATTTATTTCATTCTTGTAGTTTTAGTGTACAATGATGGGGTACAGTACAATTAACAAGAAAGCACCCAACAAGAACAATTTTTTTTTTTACCAATTAAAATTTTTCGATTTCCAAAATCTTTGTTACCGAATTTTCCATTACGCGAATTCGTATTGTATCTACTCTACTTGCGAACAGAGCCGCCTTCTTTTTAGGATAGACTGAAAAAAATTCAGAATTTCGAAACGTTCAAGTGATTCTCTTCGCAAATGAAAAAGAGCAAAAAACATTGCATTACAACTCCTATCAAATATCATTAATACTATAGAACCCGGTTCAAATAACACAGGATATATAAAAGTTCTGCTCCGAGAAGCCGAAATTATACAGTATAACATTATTAATTTCCTAACAGCTAATGAAAAGCCACTTGACAACTTGGTTGTTATTGGTGAATTGGTTACTACGGTAGCAACACCAATACTGTTGTGACAGGAGGAGTCATTCGTCGTCTATAGTTAAAACTAAACAAACAAATGCAGTGGTTGATTTCGTCTGCGGTATGCAAATGAATGTTCATTGATTGAGACATTTAATGCAAAATTTGAACAGAACAACGAAGGGGCCCGCAAATATTTTTAGTGAGTAACAGAAAAGATATCAAAACCTGCGAAAATCTGCCACTGGTGAAGTTAAAAAATATATCCTTTTGAGAATGTCCCTTCTGGATATTGCTAAAGCAATCTTGCTGCTAAAAAAATTTCGTCTTATAGTACATTCCAGATAGATAAAGATTGCCACCCGTCTATTAAAGTTATACATTTCAGAGAATCAGAGTGACAAGAGAATATCTAGAGAATCTCTAGATGAAACATCTTGGCAAATTTTATACGAATATATTGCTCATGTGGACTAAGATCTGTTCCAGTCAAAGTTGAAGGGACAAACTCTAAGAATATATTTTTTAATTTCACTAGTCGTAAATTTTCGCTGGTATTGATATCTTTTCAGATAATTACTAAAAAGACTTGTGGGTTCTTTCGGTTTTCCGTTCAAATGTTACATCAAATGTCTCTATAAAATAAGTGCATTTGCATACAGCAGACAAAACCAACCACTGAATGGGATAGTTTAGTTTTAACTTTAAACGTTGAACCACACCCCCTGTCACACCAGTAATGGTGTTGGTACCATCACAACCAATAACAACCAAGTTGGCAAGTGGCTGCTCAATTGCTCATTACTTGTTTAGAAATTAATAATGTTATACTCTATAATTTTAGCTTCTCTGCACAGAATTGTTATATGTCCTGTGTGTTTTGAGCGGGGTTCTTATATCAGAGCATAATGATATTCAACATTAGTTGTAATATGCTTTTTGCTCTTTTTCATTTGCAAAGAAAATCACTTGTACGTTTCGAAGTTCGAAAATTCTTTTTTTTTTTTTTTTTCACTGCAGCCTAAAAAGAAGGCGGCTCTGTTCGCAAGTTGAGTCGAGTTAATTCGGACTCGCTTAATGGAAGATTCTGTAAGAAAGACTTTTATAATCAAAAAACTTTAACTGGTAAACAAAATTATTTGTTCTTGTTGGGTGCTTGTTAATTGGATTGTACAATTATTGTATAAAAAACACAAAAATGATGTCAAAAGCTCTTAAATGTAATGTCATAAATTAGCTGAATAAGAAATTAAATATTTAACTAATAAATAAGTTTAGAATTTGTGTTAAAAATATTTATATTGTGTGCACTTGATTAATTTTTGTTCTGCAAGGTCGAGTGAAAATGAAAGAAAAAATACGATTTTTAGTTTATTTTGTGGCTTTTAGAAAATTTGAAGAAATTAATCTATCCACCTAAAACTTGTAGGAGATATTAACCTTACATAGAGTTAAAATTTGCACCTCTAAGCATTTTCAGAATTATATATTTTAAATTTCGTAAAAAAAGTTCGAAAAATATCGATTTTTTGCAATTTTGGACTTTTTTGGGGCGATTTTGGAACCTAAAGATATTATCCTATGAGGCTAATATTTTAAGGGTACCCTATTGATGCTAAAAAGCAATTTTTGAGACCCCAGGCGTTTCGAAATTCGAAAATTTATTTTTTTCACTCCACCCTAGTGCACAACTAGATCCCACTAGGAGTCTACGTACCTAATTTCAACTTTCTAGGACATACCGTTCTTGAGTTATGCGACATACATATGCACATACGTCACGAGAAAACTTGTAATTAACTCGGGAATCGTCAAAATTTATATTTTGGGCGTCTATACGTTCTTAGGTATGTATGCACGTGTGGTCGTGTCGAAAAAAAACTCAACATTCATTCGAGGGTGAGCAAAATGAAATCAAGGTCAATTTTTGAGTGAACATTTTTTTGCGAATGCAATACTTCCTTTTTTTTTATAAAAGGAAGTAAACTAGCTGATGTGTGCATCATATGACTTCCTTTTACACCAATTTAAATTTATTTCCCCATTATTGGCAATTTTAATGTGATTCAATAGTTAACTCTCTAAATATCACCAACAGTGGCCAAATTGAAACCAGATTTTAAAAAAATATTGAAAAATCGCCAAATTTGTTTCAAAGTTAGCGACAAAACTTGGCGACCAAAAGCTTGGCGATATATTGCCAAGTGTTTGCATAAATTATAACACCACTTGAGTTTGCATTGAAATTAACATTGATTCCCCCCCCAAAAGGTGTAAAAGACCCCCTTTGGAACATTCGAATGCAACCAAAAAAAGAGGTGGACAACTAGACCCCACTAGCAGTCTACGTACCAAATTTCAACTTACTGGGACATACTGTTCTTGAATAATACGTTATACATACGCACATACATACGTACATACTAGTGATGGGCATAATCGAGTTCTCATAATCGAATCACTCGATTATCAAAGATCACTCGAGAACTCGTAACGTATCTCGAGTTCTCGATTATCACATCTCGAGTTCTCGATTATCACATCTCGGGTTCTCGATTATCATAGATCTCGAGTTCTCGATTATCGCATCTCGAGTTCTCGTTATCCCTTCGCGAGTTCTCGAGCGATGACTGCTCGAGTGCTCGATTATCACTTTCCGAGATCTCGAGCGATGGACTGCTCGAGTGCTCGATTATCACTTTCCGAGTTCTCGAGTGATGGATTGCTCCAGTTCTCGCTTTGTGAATTTCTCGAGATGTTGATTTCTCGAGTTCTCGAGAAGTCAATCACTCGAGCAGTGTACTTTTCAATCGATTTGATAATCTGAACTTTGACTTCTGAAAGGATTCAGTTACCTGGACAGATCTGTCATTTAGTGGGTCAGAGGCAGGGGTGCCCACAGGTGGGGGAAGGGGGTCATGGCGCAGACTACGCCATTGAAATTTTTAGGGGCGTTGTTTTGAGGGGTATTTCTTACTTTTTTTTGGAGAGCTATTGTTTTTTTTTGGGGGGGGGGGATCTTTGCAAAATTTAGGAGAGGGGTGCGCCCTTGCTGTTAGGGGGTAGGCACCCCTGTCAGAGGGCTGGCTTTGAAAAATTAATGTTTTGACTTATAAATGTGCGTGGGGTTTTTTTTTTTTCCGAAAAAAAAAAATGCACAGGAAAAGGGGATCATGGCGTTCTTAAGGAGGGGGGGGGGAGGTTCGTTTTTAAGAGGTGCGCTAGCACACTTGAGGAATGGATACTCCTGCGGTATAAATGATTTTACGATTAAAGATTTGCCTCTCGAATATTTGTTGTAGAAGTTTGTGTGTTGTGCTTGCATTCGAATAGTGTTGTAATTAGTTCCATGTATGCTGCCGAATGCCTGATTATCAAATGATTCTTTGGGATGATTTGGTAGCCCAATGATATATTTTTGGGAGAAATATGTTAGCGAATCAACACATGGACGGGTCTATGGGTGACAAGGGTGGTGTGTCCCGGTGGTGGAAGCAAAGGGTGGGGAGCGCTAAAAAGGTTCTAACTTGAGGGGCATTAAAACTAAAATTATATATCATGTCAAAAGGGGGAATACTTTAGTTAAAACCTGAGGGAACCTCTCCCCCCTTACGTCCACCTTCGACTAAACCATTGGGTAATCAAACCCGAGACACGTGTCTGCAGTAATCTATATATTTGTGCTACAAAAGTTAGTTATTTCCTGTTACTTCTTGGCATAAAGATATTTATTTATTTCTTAATAAAGCAAGTAGCCTAGTTCTCGTGTAATTCATTCGCAGGGGGTGACAACCAGGAGAAGGGGACGGGAGTTAAGACGCAAACTGCGGGATTGTAATTTTCAGGAGATTTTGTCTTTTCGGGATAGCGCTCTTGGGGGAGAACTCCATTCGTGCAGGGGCGCGCACAGGGCGAGGGGGAGAAAAGGGACACCTGTTGGCCCGGGCTCGAGATTTTTAAAATGAGAGATGATATGTATTAGGGACGTAGATGTAAACAATATAGAGGGGGCCCGTCAAAGTCATTTGTGACGAGCCCCGAAATTTCTGTGCACGCTCCTGCATATGTGGCGCGTCATCGCTCTTGGAATTGATGGATTTGGAATGGTTTGAAAATCGAATGATTGCTTCTTGCGTGCTTTATTTCTGATGGGGTTATATTTGAATGTTTGGTGTCAAATTTTCGATTATCGAGAGATCTCTTTATAATCGAACGATATATTTTCGAACGAAAATAATGAAGGAATTATATCATATGAGCGCGTTAAAGGGGGGGGGGGGGGGCACGGGTTGTGTATTCCGTTGATGAAATCTTGAAATAACAGGCAGAGAAATGCTTTGCATATTGCTTTGCACTTGACAGTTATTTAGATCAAAAAAATTTTAAAAAGTGGGGGATTGGGCAACACAAACAGGTTTGAACTTGAAAGTTGTTTACATCAATAATATATTGAAACTAAAAAGTGGGAACAGTTCAGCTAAAAATCGGGAGGGACACCTTCCTCCTACGTCTCCAACCCCTCAAATGTGACCCTGAGAAATTGAACAAACCTTTTGAGTGGTTAACTTTTCTAGTGATTCATTCGCAGAGGTTATCGGGGAGACGTTGTGGCTTAAACCGGGTAATTCAAATTTTTGAGGGGTCTTTGCTCTTTTTGGGACTATCGTACTTGGAGAGGGAAGGTGATTGCCACGAGGGGTCCCGTTGCTCACAAGAACGAACGGACATCCTAATTTAGTTTAGAGTAAGAGCTTCTCGGGTGCTTTTTTCGAATGGGGTTAACCAGATAGTACATTTCGTTGAGTAAACGTTTTAAAACGGTTGTTACGCTGTAACAACCATTTTAAAACGTGTATGAAACATTTAAACGATGTGTGTTTATAATACAAGGCTGCCTATCTTCCTAAGGGTGAGGTAACCCACTCCTCAAATGCGACGGAGAACCCCCAGAACAAGAGCCTCCTAAAGTAAGACCAAAAGCCTTCTGGCGTTACCCCCTCCTCATTTAAACTTCATTTTGGCGCGGTCTGCACCATTGACCTCCCCCTACCCTCTCGTGGGCACCTCTAGATAATTGCTTGTTGTTGAATGTTCGTTATCGAGCGACGCTTTCGGATGATTTGAAAATCGAATAATCTGAATTTTTAGAGAAACTTGGTAATCAGTTAACCCTTTTTGAGGACCAACGCAAGGAAAATGAAGCGGAGCCACGGGACCCAAAGTTTCGAAATGGATCGCTGCCAGCCCAAACAGTTTCAGCAGTTTAAAAAAAATCATAAAATAAGCATCTCAATAGAATGACTCCAAATTTTTAAGTTGAGTAAATAATGTACTACTAATCAACATTTTAAAAGTATAATGACTATAACATTATTAGAGTATGCACACGCGAAAATAAATGATACGCAAACAAGAATAGTTACAAATATCATACGTATGGAATGAAAAAAAAAAAAAAAAGAAAATAATGATCTGCATATAATGTAATTTCAATTAAAAAATTGGACCAAGGAATGTGAGTTAAAATTAATTCCACACGACAAGCATCAAAACTTCTTTATGTACTCAGAAACATCTCAAATTCACTCCCTGCACCAGTGGCGGATCCAGCCGATTGTTTTGGGAGGGGCCATCCAAAATTTTTGAACAAACTCCGAAATCCCCAGACATTTTATTAAAATGAAGTTTTAAAAACTTAATTTTCGGGGTATCGGGACATTAGGTGAGGGGGTGGATTTCGGAATCTCCCTTGAAAATGTTTCAAAATTTAAATTACCGTGTAATTTTTTAAAATTAGGAAACTAAAAACGCATTTTGTCTATTTTTGATGATGTACCGAGAAAGGTCGGCTTTCAGGTGCTGGCCCCAAAATATTTTTTGAAAATAAAGCTGAGAAACCAAAATACTCTGTCATTATACATCGAGAAGTTAGAAGAGGAGGGATGCTCTTCTAGCTCTTCAGCTATCCATCATAAAAATGCACCTTTAGGTAATGTTTGCTTACATTTCAGGAAGAGTGAAGGTGCTTAGAATCCTTCATTTCTGGAAATATTTTGCATTTGAGGCTCTAAAAATTCCATTTTTAACTATTTTTATACATATTTTAGAAAGAGATGGAAAATTCGTGAGCTCCTCCAAAAACCTTCTTTTAAAGCTATTATCACGATATAAACTAGGGAGGGAGGGGGTCCTTCATTTAAGTTGCTTTTAAGCAAGTTAACTGATAAGGGCTGGATAAGCTAGTTTCCGTTGACAGTTTTGCCAAATACTTAAAATGCAAATTTTTTACTACATATCAAGGCTTTTGTGAAAGGGTATGGGAAAAGGGGTTCTCCTCCTAGTTTCAAAATTAAAGCCATAAAAACGAAAATTTAGGCTCTCTTTGGTCTTGTAAACAATAGGTATACTCTGAGAACCGCAGCATTTAGAGATCGTCCACGTGTCTGTAGTTGGAATCAAGAAATGATGTAAAAGATGGAGAAAAATTTTGGAAATAAGTTTTGTTTTGAGGGTAGAGACATAATTTATCTCCCAATTAAGGCTTATGCTTCTTTTTCAGTATAACACATATGTTAAATTTTGTTATCTTCTCATAATATTTTTTTTCTCTTTTTTCTTAAAAAAATTCCTACAATCACAAGGCTTTGGGAGGGGCCATGGCCCCCATGGCCCCCCTCTAGATCCGCCCCTGCCCTGCACCCATTGTTATTAGATTTTCCCCTAATCAATAAAAGTGAAAAATAAAAATAAAAAAGAGCGAATCATGAAAGAAGCAAAATAATGGATTCCACTTAAAGTTGCACTATTATTAATGCGTCGGGAATCCTAATGCCCTGTAAAACATGGCGAGAAATATTTTACCCTTCCTCCCTTCTCTTATATAAGTCAGATACTAACTCTACTACCAACAGCAGAAGCAAGAAAAAAAAAAAGCAAAGCTATAAACAAGAACAAATGAGCCCTTTTGTGCAGAGCTGCGATTCCTCGACTTGTTTACATTATTAAATTCTTGCTTAATAAGCGTCCGAAATCTTTCGAAATAATCACGTGGTAGAAGAGAATCAAACATCCCCTGAAGGCCTCCGAAATTAAGCTCTCGTTGAATCTACATTCCCCAAGAAATGAGACCCACAATGAAGACTATTAAATGTATCTATTAAATGTATCCTCCAAAACAGACTCAATTAATTACTATGCAACTTTTATCGGAAAACAACGAAAACTAGTTCCACTTGAATGTAAAATATAAAATTTTTCAAGGAGGGGGCGAGGGCAATTGAACTCCGTAAATTGAAGTTTCAGTGGCTATGAATGCATCATAACTCTCAGGCCCATATTTCAAATTTTACACTTTAGGGGGGGGGTGAAGGGGTTAAAGAGCATATAATCAATGCATAGTATTCCTACTAACAGCAAAAACTTCATTTAAACGTAAATAATTTCTAAAAGCCAGGATGGGTCGCCCCTTCTAGATGTTACCCCCTTGAAAAAAACTCGATGTTTTAAAAGTCGAGGGCATTCCCTTCCCCCAGGGCGATGGCACACCCTCTCAAATGTTACGGAGCATCTGTCTAGGAAAAGAGCCCACGACCCCCCGAAAATTGAGATAAAGGAAGTCTTAAAAATGACCCCTAAAAATTTCAATGGCGCAGATTACGCAAAAGTACAGCCCTACATCCCTCCCCTCTAAGGTGTGAAACCCTTCTCCTTAAAAAGAGACTAAAACCTACCAAATTGACCCCCATAAACTGGTCCATCCAGGGTGAAGCTTGAGGGGAGGGGAGCAAAGGGTATTTCAAAGTTGCAGTGACAGAAGTACGCGTCATGACACTCAGGTCCTTTATTTCAAATTTTCCAGGACAGGGGCGGGGGGGGGATGAAAGAATATATATACCCTGTGTATATTGTACAAATTAATAACAAAACCTACGCCCACATATATGTCAGTACCATTATTTCGAAAACCCGGGGGGGGGGGAATTGCCCCTTCCTGACCCCCTGAATTACGAGCTTGATGGTACACATTCCCCTCGTGCGCAACCCTACAAAAACAATTCGTGAAGTCGACTGTTCTAGAAGTCAGAAATGCCCACTCCCACGACCCCTCAAGAGCGAGGGCGCACCCTCTCAAATATTACGGAGCAACTCCTAGGACAAGAGCCCCCTACCCCCCAATGCGATTTAAAAGACACTCTCAGCCCCCTCTCCTCTTAAAATGTTATTGGCGTTGTGTGCGCCATGGACACCCTTAGCGGGCACCCCTGTAAAAGTAAACTTAATTCTGGAACTCAGGAAGTCTAGATACTGGTCGAGAACTCGATTCAAACATCTCGAGATCTCGATTTAAAACACCTCGAGATCTCGATTTAAAACATCTCGAGATCTCGATTCAAAAGGTCTCGAGAAGTAAATTGCTCGAGTACTCGATTCAAAAGATCTCGAGAAGTAAATTGCTCGAGTACTCGATTCAAAAGATCTCGAGAAGTCAATAGCTCGAGTGCTCGATTCGGAAGATCTCGAGAAGTTAATCGCTCGAGTACTCGATTCGGAAGATCTCGAGAAGTCAATCGCTCGAGTACTCGATTCGGAAGATCTCGAGAAGTCAATCGCTCGAGTACTCGATTCGGAAGATCTCGAGAAGTAAATCGCTCGAGTTCTCGAATTAAAAAGATCTCGATTATCAATCACTCGATTATCAGAAGTACTCGATTCCCGATATCTCGATTATCAAAAGATCTCGATTATGCCCATCACTAGTACATACGGACATCACGAGAAAAGTCGTTGTAATTAACTCGGGGAATGTCAAAATTTATATTTCGGATATCTATACGTTCTTAGGCACTTATCCGCTTGTGGTCGGGTTGAAAAAAAAACTCAACATTGATTCGGGGTGAGCAAAATGGAAATTAAGGCCGAATTTTGAGTGAAAATTTTTTCGCGAATACAATACTTCATTTTTTGTAAAAGGAAGTAAAAATGGAAAACAAAAGTGCACCTAGAAATCCAAGAGCCATGATATTTAAATTTAAATAAAAAGGGAAAAATTACATAAGATATTACTGCTAAATATCACCTCAGCCCAAAGCGTTATATTTTTTTTTTTTTTCGGGGGTCAAAAACGTTTGTTTTTCAAGCTAACAAGAATTTGAGGGGGAAATTCGAAAATTCCATTTTGAAAAAACTAAAACAGTTAAATGTTTTTCGAAAAGAAAAAGTGGGGAAGGATGATATACAATACAACATACAGTAGTTAAAACAGCCATTCCTGTATTTAAGGAACCAAAAAATATTACGGATTAAGCAAAATAGGGGAAAGGAGGCGTATTCTGAGCCTAACGCCATCTTTTTACGTCAGGAAACATAGCCTAAAAATGCGCTTTTATAACTTTAATTCCAGAAAAACTTCAGAGGAGATTCCATGAACCCGCTTCCACTATCATCTTCATATCTAAACTTGTTTTTTATGAAACATCAATTTCAAAAAGTTTCCGCGAACCGCATCCTTTCCCACAAAACGTCATCACAGATGCGCATTTAGGACTCCAATATACAGTCGACTCCCGCTACAACGCGATTCGACTTGCACAAAATGGCTATAACGCGAATTTTTTACGAGTCTGAATTTTTTTTCGTCCACAACACGAGATTTTTTGGAAGGAAATATCGGCTTCGTTATAAGCTACTAAATATTGATTTCGTGAATGTTATTACATCCCTTTAAGCATCACTGACAGACAGCGAAAGTTCCCACAGCAAGCTTGTCAACGCATCGTATTGTTAGTGCATCAACTAACCACTCGGGAACTTTAATTTTTTCTTTCTAAATATTAAAGTAGATGAAATATAATGGCAACTTAGTGACACCTTCATCTTAAGTTTGAGGATGGGAAGAAAAAAAATTTTTGATTAAAAAAAAGGTTAAGATTCTTAATATGCTTGAACAACTCTACAAAACGCCGACGGTAGCGAAACAATAAGTATGAATGAATCTTCCATACCTAAATGAAAAGTCAAAACAAAAAGATATCCGTAAAAGTTCAGAACTTAGTCTCAATATTGAAGCTTGCATTGCAGTCTTGCAAAGTAAATATTATGAAAATAGAAACTGCTCTTGTATTCCGCAAAAAAGAGATCAGGAAGAGGGGCTGTTGCCACAAATTGAAACGTTAAGAAAGAAACGGCGAAGCAACCGTTTTTAAAAATGTATCAGGTAAGAATAACTATATCTGATCATGGAGCATGGAGGATCATCATTATCTTCAATTTTTAACTCACAAATATTGTTACTGTATCTACTGTACAGCACTATTATAGTGCAGCATTTTATTATTACTACATACTATGCGAACCGTGTTACGTCTTTCCCTTCCATTGATCATTCATTTTGTGCATATTTAGTATTTAATGTAGAAAAAAACAATTTTGTATTTTTTAAATACAGTAAAAGTTCAGTTATTTATGTAAGAAAATGTAGTGTATATTTGAGGAATACTTCAAAGCAGTTTGAGGGGTGTTCATAAGTGTCTGAATGAATTTGGTATGCTTTTAAAAATTGTATACATATATTTTTTCACAACGCGAAATTTCGACTTACGCGAGGAGTCTTTTTGAAACGCATCCCTCGCGTAAGTCGGGATTCGACTGTATCGAAAAATTTCGGAGGAGAGTCCCAATTTCTCTCCCAAATACACTGTAATAAATTTCGGAAACGTTTCTTGATATATCGGAAACGTTTCCGAAATAGTAAGAATCCTTCATCCTCATTATTCAGAAAGCTTTTTGTTATTTCAAAAAATCTAGAAGCGGAAGTGCTGACGCAATGCTTCGAAACGTATTTTATCCTTCCAACAAGGGCGCCAGTGAGTCGAAAATAAACAGAACTTATTTTTTCCTTATCTATGGTTGCTGCAGTCAGCAACTGTTTAGCATTGGATTGCTTGTTATTTCATGTCTAGAGAGTAGTAAATTGTGTCGAAACTAATTTTACGCCTTTGCATTTTGGACTGCCCTTGATTTTTTAGACGATGTACGCAGCTATTAAGTTAGTTAATAACGATTTGCTTCTTTACAATTTCCAGTGCGACCATGATTAGATATATACTGTGTGTTCAAGCGTGAATAGTTTCAACACCCGTGTTTATACTTTACAAAACGAAAACCTTTGAATTACTTTTTTATTTGTAATGGAGGTACTTAGATTTTATTCCGCTTGTTCACTTGTAAGTATTAATGAATATTTTAAAACATGTTGTTATATACATTTATATTTTTGTTGATTTGCATTTGATGAGGCTCCAATTGTAACTGTTTTTGGGTTTATCTAATTAATTTAAAGTTATCCTACATATACCTATGTGCGCAGTGTACTATTTGTTGTAACCAATTGAAACTGATTAATTACGCAAAAGAAAGAAGATTTATATTTGAAAAGCAATCACAGAAAAGTTATTCCGAAATACTCGAAAACGGTTTATATATACTACATTGGTTCAAAAAAAATCAATTGTTTAATTCATTAAAAATATGGTAATGCAAATGTTTTCTAGTATTGTAATGTGCTTCACGAAAAATCTGTGTGCCAGTATTATTTATCTTTTTTTATTATAATTTATTCATTCATTTAAAAATATTTATACCATTAGAAAATGACCCAGTTATCTATTAGTAAGCAACATAGTTATGCAATTAATTCATCTGCTTATTTATTTTGTTAAATGTGGCTAACAATAAAAAATTCCTTGACATTAGTTGTTCCGTAAATAACATTTCCTTCATGAATATACTAGTTTAATGTAAGACAGTCAGGAGGAATGAGTCAGTGGCAAAAATGGAACAGCTGCATTTACATGCCAAAATAAAAAGTAATATTATTTCATGTCATTGTTTTAAAAGTGATCATTTTTTCAAAAACTATGTTACTAATATGCAATGTACATATGGGGAGAAGACGAGGGGTATTGAGATTTTCAGGGGGTTGCTTTTTTAAGGGGGGCCGCTTTATAGCATTTTATGGGTGCACCATCACGCTTATGGTGTGGGGGGGGGATTCTCGTATATATGAAATGGAATAATCATGTAATAGAGTTCAATGTTTTAATAAATAAAATATATAATGCATTTTGCGCACACTGTAAAAATAAAATCAGTAACCTATTTTGATTAAGTATTTATATTTGTGATGAACTAGAAAAGGAAAAGAACAGAAGAATCAACCAGAATGGTTCCAGCAGGGGGACTTGGTGTCATATTTGAATTCATCAATTTCTCTGTTGGTACTTTTCGGTACACTTTGTTCGTCAGAGAAATTTACTTGAGGTGAACGAATTCCGGAACGCGAAGGGTAGGTAAGTCCTGTCGAATTTTATCCGAAGATAAAAGCTATTACGTTTGATACAAGATATGATTTTAAGTTCTGCATTAAAAATACAATATGTTGATTGTTTTGTCTTGAAAATATAGAGAGAAAAACTGAAGTTTAAGATTGTTTAACAAACAATCCCCATTTTTCAGAAAGTACCCCCTCCAATATCCCGACGATTTTGTGGTTAGGAATGAAACTACTATATTATTTCATAAATTTTCAAAAATTTATAACTGTGCATATGTTTTGTTGTTAACCATATGCTATTTGTCATTAGAATTCAAAAAAAAAAAAAAAAAATCCACGAATGATTCTAAAATTGCTTGTATTATTGCTCTTGGATATGAAAGAATTGAGACTGATATGGTATGCAATACGATTGTAAAGAATTATATTTTAGAAAAAAGGATTCCGAAATTATCGGAAACGTTTTTGAAAATTGTTTGGAGAATTCCGAAATACTCGGAAACGTTTTCGAAACTTTCATGAACTAAGAGCCGATCCTAGCAGGTGTGCAGAGTGTGCGCCGCACAAGGGCGGCCAAAGCAAGGGGCGGCCGCAGGCAGCATCATATAGTTCTTATAATCAAGCAAAATTCCTCGAGAATTTCTCATAAGATAACTTATAATAAATAGAATAAATATGCTGATTTTTAAATGTTCAATTGTCAAAGTATGTGTCGATTTCCCGACAGCATACCACAGTTTAAGAAAAATAGAATGTTAGGGAACATTGTGTTGGTTTATTGTCCATCACTCTTAACACACATGCTTCATTTGGTTGCAAAGTTTGTGACAGAACCGGTAATCAGGCATGGATACAGGGGAGGGGAAAGGCCCCTTTCTGAAGCATGAAATGGTGCCGTCTAAAAGGAGCACCGAGGGCGGTCACTAATGCTTACCCCTCAAGCTTTTATAGATCTAAACAATGAAGACATATTTTATTTATTAAAAAAAGAGCTATACTGATTAGATACTCTCGCAAGCATTTCAAACAGCAAACTATGTAACAAACTCTGTTTAACAATCGTGGATGCGTGGAGAGAAAGTGGAAAATTGCGATTCCCTTGAGAGTAACATATATGAATGACGAACTAAAATGTTATACTTTTAACCCTTTACGACAATTTTTCTGGTTAAAATCTTGAATGAACTGCCCGGTTTCAGATTAGGTAGGAAGGAGGATAGGGCCCTTGCCCCGGGGAAGCAAATTTTAATGTAGCTCCAAAACGAAGATCCAAAAGGATACCATGACCTCCTTGACGAAACTAAAGAAGGCTTAAAATTGCGTTTCTAGGACTTTAATTTCGCTGGTTGAACCAACGATCTTAAGGACCTAAGTAAGTCTTCAATTCACCTCTGCCACCTTAACTTAATCAAACATAGCCTAAAAATGTTGACTCCAAAATCCAAAACGTGTTTTCAGACGACAGTCCTTCCTATCATCAAACGTCATATAAAATTGCTTTGACATTTTTCGAAATTTTTGCAGTGGAGGACCCCGAAATCCATTCGCAAACATTACTACCAAAGACAGTCTCAATTAGCGTCATTAGAAAAGCCCCTAATTCCACCCCCTCTCACTTAACGTATTGAAAAACAAACTAAAATTGCGTTTTTCAAACATCAGTTTCAAGAACTCTTGGGGAAAGACCCTGGACCCCACTTATCTCCAGGGCCGGACTGGCCAATCGGGCGATCGCCCGAAGGGCCGGTGGGTCGCTGGGCTGGTAGCGATTTGTGGTTAAGCTCCCAACTTTTTTTTTTACTTGCAGCACTCTCTTAATAAATACAAATTTGAAAGAACACCAAATTTGGTGGTCCCGGTACCTGACCTACGTTTAATAGAGCCTTGGGACCTTGAGAGGCAACCAGGCACTGGATATAGGTTTAATACCAGAAGTGCCTATGATAAGGTATTTTTTGAGTGTACTCAGGACGGCGGTGAGAAAGGCGGGGGCCCTGTCTATTGATTTTCGAGCCTCCTACGCGATTCCGATGCAGGCCCCTATAGTTGCCGACTAGGCTGAGATTGCCTCTCGACGGGCCTGAGTGTATTTCACGGCCGTCTTCAAAGGGGTATAGAGAATGATACCCCCCCCCCTTTTTAGAATTCCATTCTAATTATATTTTATTAATGCACAATAAAAAAGAATGCCTTTACAGTGTTACGAAATTAGAATAGTAATAATAAATTAACTAATTGAATAAAAGTAACAAAAATTATTTATTCTTCGAAATTTTAAAATATAGTGTAATCTTAAATAGAATCATTCAAAATACTGTATTATTAAAATTACCTAATTAAAGGTTACCAAATGTACGTTTAAAACATTTCAATTAAAAAAAAAGTATATAGTGTAAACTCGAGGCAAGCTTCAGTTAAAAAAAATGAATAGATAAATAAAATTGATAGCTTCATAGGGGCCTCTGACATATTTAATCTTTAATAGATGTAAATATGTCAGAGGCCCCTATGAAGCTATCAATTAACACGAAACGATTAACATAATATTAACATAAAATATCATCACGAAAATCACAGATAAATGGAAAAAAACACAGGAGCCACCGAAATATATTTTTAGTAGAAAAAAAAAGTTCAAATACAGTGGGAGAGTTTTAAAATATTGCACTAAGTATGCACCCCAGTCAGGGTTGCTATTATGCTCACTTTTTTGTAAAAAGTCTGGGACGCCGGGAGAAATTGAACAAAATGGACAGAACTGGACAAAATGGATGAAATAAAAAATAAACTGATTATACATACATAAATTTATTGTTATGGTGTAATAATATTAGTATATTATTGTAATACAGTTTCTTTTTTGAATTAATCATAAAATTAAAATAGAATCATTAGCTTTAGAATTTCATAAATCTAAAAAAAAAAATTTAATTAAACACTGTGCAGCTAATTTTAGATCATAATTTACTTAAAAGTAATTAAATTTAACAATCTGAATAAGCTATTGGGCATGATTAGACTATTATATACAATAGTAGAAAATAAACTGAATGGGAAAGTGAAATAAAATGCTTGGAGACGAACATACAAAACAAAGATTTATAAACTAAAAATATTTTATAACTGGTATATTTTTCGAGTTTTTATTGATGTCACCCCATAGTAAATTATTTATGTGCACAGCATATTTTATGGATATGTTAATGTCATACAAAATTACTACTTTAGTACGGTTGTGGGTACTCTCGCAACTCAACTATAATGCATGCTATTGCATGCATTATAATATTTTAACACTCATTTGATTTATTAACACACTTACATAAACTTCAACCGATCTTTCTTTTTTTATTCTCACTTTAAGCTATTTTACAATCAATTATTTATATACATATTTACGTATGCTATTTTTATATTAAAATATTTGTTGAATAGGAAAAATCTATATAAATATTTATTATTTAAAAACTTCAAATTTTTAACTGAAAACTTCCAGTTTATTGATGAAGTGGACGAAATGGACAAAATGACATTTTGTCTGGGACGGTTTTTCCGGGGTGAACAAAATAGAACAAACCTGACACCAGTTGATCTAAGGGTTTGAATGTTAAAAAAAAAAAACTTAATCGAGAGATTCAGGAGGCATGCTATTTAAAATTAAAAAAAAAAGTGGATAAAAGACCTAAGGTATCATTTGCTAAATACGCCACGTCAGTCCAAAATGTTAAAAATTCTTTTAATTGGGGCCACAGACAACTTTGTATTCCAAATAGATACAATGCAGTCCAATGGTTTTGAAGAGGAATAACTGAGGGTGCGTTTTCCACAACAGTTTTAACCATAGTTTCTGGTGAAGAGCCCTTGAACCCCCTCTTGTCATAACATCATTGCAGATCATATACAACTGGATGATTCTCCAAAAACTTGACATTTTCAATCACAAATATTTAAAAAAAAATGATTCAAAAAATCTGAAAAAAAAGAAAGAAATTATACTTACTCTTTGTTAGGAACTTATTAAGGGGAAAATAGGGGGAACTCACTTTAACTATGCTACATCCCTTAAAACTGGGGGTCAAATTTTCACACATCAGGAGAGTGACAAGCAGTAAGTTTCATCGAAGGTTATCAAAAATTTAATTATAGTAATAGGAAATAACTGTAAACTAAACCAAAAAGCATGTTCTTGCATGAAAAAACAAAATCTATGTAAAACCTCCCTTAACAGACACTTTCTAATAACGAACATTTCTTCGAGTCCCGATCTCTTTATATACGTTTTTCCATATATTTGCTCTGAATATCTTACATTCCTAATAATAGACAGTTATTTTAAGAAAAAAAAATTCAATTGCTATGATAAAATTCTAAACCAGCAAATTAATAACTATTTTCACATTGAATTCTAGTGTTAGTTATTTCGAATACTCTAGTTTAGAAAAGTATTTCCCGAATTCTAGAAAGTTGTATGCTAATTTATCTAAGTCAGAAATTTGAAGCAACTTCATTTACTTATTCGAGCAGCATTAAAATTTAAAAAATGTATAACCAAGAAATCTATTATTGAAAGGTTCGTCTTGCTACATTTTTTAATTTATCGTTTGCTAAATTCAGTTTTTTTAAATCATTACCTTATTTTCTAAATAATGGTTTTGAAATAAATTCTATTCTACTAAATGTACTGCAAGTGCGTTATAAATAATGCTAGGAGAGTTTTTTTTTTTTTCCTCCCAGGAGTATGACTTTTTTTTTCTCCTGGACAATAATATTTTCCTTGTAATTTGCTTGTTACGTAAGCCCAGGATTATAATTAAGGTAAATAATGTTACTTTTCTATTTTAACCTCTTAAGGGGGGTCCGGGACACAAAAATCGTCAAATTTTGCAATTTTTTTTTATCATGTGAAAAATTACTCCGTTTTTTTTCGTTTAAGAAGACGTTTGAATCTTGGTTCTATCTTAAATAGAACGAAAGATATATTTATTTATGTTGCATGCACCTAACTAATGTGTACTTAACTTTAAAACTTTAAACGCGTTTTTCTCCATGATGCAATTTTTCCCGATTTCTTGCATTCAAACTCTTATAAGTCAGGAACCGATAAAGATAAAGTAATGAAACTTGGAGCATATCTTTTTCAAACAGTTTACTTTAATTTTTATTCGGCGAATTTGAAAAAAACGTTTACAGCAAAAATTATGATTTAAAAAAAAAAAAGTATTTTTGAATTTTTCGAAATTTTTCTTCAAATATTTTTTATTTTTTATTGAATCAATATTTTTAAAATCGCCGAATAAAAATTAAAGCTTAGATATTTGTGCGTAATTTATTTTAAAAAAATGAAAATTTATCAAGAATATTTTGAGTTATAGAAATTTAAAACAACCCCATTTAAAAAAAAAAACTAATTAAATTTAAATAAATTTTTTTTTCATATTTATGTTATGATTTTGCTTATTAAATAAATGGTAAATCAGTGCAAAAAATTTCAAAACTCTAAAGTATATAATAAAAAAAATTTCAAAATGTGTCCCGAACCCCCTTAATTCAACTACACACTATGGGTAGAATTTTTTTTTTCTTTCGTTTCTTTAACATAGAAATGTTGTCCAGAAGAATGACAGCAAAAATGTGTACAAACCCATTTGTGAACTTTAAAGTTTTAGTAAGAACAACAGACAAACTATATTAACAAAATACTCAAAGAATCCAGCAAAATAGCCTTCCTTTTTTTAAATCTATAATAATTGAACTTGTTCCTAGAACTGGAGAAAAACATGAAAACCAGCAGACAAACTGAAAAATGATGTTCCTCGATTATTTAAATAATTAAATTTACTTAAAGAATGTTATTTTACACCTTTAAGTATGCGTAATTTAGTACTACAAATTAAGTTTGTTGAATGTTGGTGTAATATTTTTAGATAATTTAAATACATCGTAAAATCATACAGCTTTAGACCACTTTATATGTGTATTTTCTTCACATTTTCATCATTCTTTGCCAAAAAAGGTTGAGCATTTAACCAAGGGTGCCCAAATGAGGGGGGAAAGGGGGCTCAATCCCCCCTTTGAAATTAGAACTTCCTTGCTTTTAGTGCTTTTTTCTTTACAAAAATGTAAAATCATTTCTTCTCCAGCAATTAATGGATAAGTTATTAAAGCTGTCAAATTTTAATAACTCTATTCTGTACTGAAGTTGGTTTCTATGGTGAAAATATTCTGTTAAACCATGAGGAAAATATCTGAGCCCAACCCCCCTTGAAATTTTCCATATGGACGCCCTTGCATTTAACCATAGACTACCATACATTTCAGCTGTAGTGTGACGCTTCGAAAAAAAATTCTAAATTTAACACAAAGGGAGGGAGAATTTTTTGTATATCGGTATAAATTTTGCACATGGTGGTGACAACTTCATGTGATGGTAGACCACCTCATATTTTCCTTGATATGCACCGCTAAACCACTCCGGTCTAAACTTACAATGCATAGATCGTTCTGTTCCAATCCCGTACACTGCAAAAATTGTAAAAAAAAAAATTTGTACTTACTTTTTCCGATTTATAAATTGTTTTATACTTTTCTGAGTCAATTTCAGGTTCTCTTAAATACAATCAATTGTGAAAAATACAATTGTTTATTCAGATGCATAAATATGAACGTTAGATAGTATGAAAAGCAATAATTAGGTACCTACTGATGGATTTTATTATTTTTTTTTTTTTTACAAGAGCATTTTTGTTTATAATATTTTATAAGGACTTGATACAAATTTTGTCCCAATTGGGTAGATTTCTTCGTTGTCACAATAATCTTTTTTTTTTATTTTCTTTTTTTGTATCAAATGACATCGGGTGAATCAGGCCAACACCAAAATTTATCCTTTTTTGTTTTCCTTGTTGAAATTTGGTTGTTCCTATTTTGTGTATCACCTTTCCCATCAAATCAGGCGAATAGTTGAGGTAAGGACGGCGGCCTATTTTCTTTTTTTTTTTTTTTTTTCCCCTGGATTCATGCTTAAAACCAAAGAAAAACTAAAAACTAAAAAAACTGCTAAAGACAATACAAAATTGTTCAAAAATATTGACAAACGATAGTAAAAATGGGTGGTCTAAAGTTGCAACTTGAATTCCCGGATTTTATTTACTTCGAAACGACAGGTAGACAAAGCAACATCAGGATTTGCCAATAAGGCTGAATCATCTTAGATACCTAAGTAATAAAGTAATAAACTTACCTCCGGAGAATTCGATCGGCAAATATAGGTTTCGAAGCAGACTTTGAGAGCTGAAGCAAAAATTTCAGAAAACCTTTCAACACAACTAAATGTTGACACGAGAATGATAACACTGGAGCTTGGGGTAAACAACATGAACTTCTCTGGACAACACTTGCGAACCGACTGATTTTTTTTTAAAGTCTTTAGCTTTGCTCCAACGACCATTACATGGCACATACTACCAGATTCCTTCAATAGTCTAAAATTGCAACCCTGGTCTAATGTTGTACGGTTTTACGGTATTTGAGAAAGGAATGAGGACACGCCAAAAGAGTTACTTTCTGGGTGTTCAAAAAAATTTTTGGGAGAAATAAATGAGCTATTTTTTTAATAAAAATGGAATAACATCGCAAAAAATATTTCCAACTATTAAAAAAAAGAAAAAAATTCTAGGTCTAACAATCCTTGTGTTCGGCTCCTGGGACATAATATTGTTAGGATTTCGGAGAATCACCCAACTGCGTGTTTGAAATTTCAGGTTCAAAAAATTGTCGGGCCCTCAAACCTCTCCCCTCACGAACAGTACAAAGACATTCTAAAACAGCGCTTTTGAAACTATAATTTCGGAAAATTTCCTCGAAGAGACTATCAGAAAACTCCTCCATTTAATTTCGAAATTCTTTCAGAATCCTATTTCAAAACATTTCCGGAGGAGGGCCTCCAAATCTCTTTTCCCCAAAGATTGTCTGAAACTAAGTTTTTAGAACTACAATTTTGAAAATTTACCGATAGAGATCCCTAACTTTCAACCTAGTTCAACTTCGAAAAAATACGAGTGAGGGCTCTCAAACTCACCCCCCCCCCCCTCTCCCACCACATACACAAACACACTAGTTTAAAGATTGTCCAAAATGGCGTTTATAAAACAACAATTTCGGAAACTACCTGGGGGAGAAATTCCCGAGCTCCCTATGTCTGTGAGAATATTACACTTATGATTTGGTTTATATTGCTAACATTTCAGCCTTGCAATGACAACCTATTAAACCAGAAGCTGAAATCTTTCTCGCTCTCTCTCTCTCTCTCTCTCTGTTAAAATTCGTTAAAAATTGAGGTACCACCAAACTCATACACTCCCCTAGTTTTTGACCTTGCGACCTGCATTCATTTTATTGCTCCTTTTCCTACAATTTTCAAAAAACCCTTAAACTTGCAAGATTGTGTACATGGGGCGGGGGGGGGGGGTAGTTTTATCCCTGAGATAAGGGCCGGTTTTGTGTAAACGCCCGGGCCGTTTTAACGGTCCAGCCCGGCCCTGCTTATCTCCAACGCAATCACTATACCTGAAAATTTCGTTTTTAGACGGTTCCGTGGAGCCACAGCTTCCTGCCTAAACTTCCCTGAAATTGACTTCATATTCAAAAACACAGTTCGTGAGGGCACACTGAACCCCCGCCTGCTCTTAGTCCCGTCGTTATCAAACAATGCTTAAAATACGATTTTTGGACTCTTATATTTCTAAAGAATTCCGGAGCAGAACTTTCAGGCTTACGTAACTTTTCACGGCGCTAGGGAATATCCATCAATTGTCGAGGTGAGGTGGACAAAAGTCTATAGTTATATTTTGGATATTAATGTTGAAAAATATCCGAAAGATCCGTAGAAGCTTCCTAGTTTTGTTAACGTCACCAAAGATAACATAAAATTGCGATTTTAGAAATATCCGCTTAAGAGCTCAAAAATCCTTCCTTCCCCAAAATAGCCTATAATGGATTTCAGTTCCGAAAACTATTTTGGTTTGGAATATTTTCACGTTTCCCCTATTGTTTTCAAATCTAGCCAAAAACGGGTTTTTGAAAAAATAGTGCCGAGAAATTACCGGAGGATAGCCGCCAAATCCCCTACCGTCACCAAAGACGGCCTAAATTTGCGTTTTAAACTTATATTTCGAAATCTTTGGATGGGAGACGATTGAATCTCCCTCCGTTTTGCAACGTCAACAAAGGTAACCCAAAATTGCGGGTTTAAAATTTCAGTTTCGGAGATTTTTCGGGAAGAATGCCGATCCTTCCTAAGCTACGGTCTTAAAAAATAGCTTCAAATTCATTTGAATTGAATTTTGAAAGAATTTTAGGAAAGAACTGCAACATTACTTTCACCTAAAGTCTCGAAAAAGTTCCTAAAATTGCGATATTTGACGTCAATTTCGAAAATTTCTCCATGCACCTTGAATATACTTGACTCTTTTGTCCTTGCAACCAAACACAACTATAAAAATTAACTAGAAATATTTTTCATACGCCAATTTCGATAATTTTCTTGGAGCAATCCCCCTCCCCTGAACCCGTGACACCTCCCCCCACGCTTCCCCTTCCTCCGTCCCTTCTCTGATGTCACCGTAGAAAGACTATAAAATGCGAAAAGAAACAACGTATAAAAAGCACAAATTCGCAGATGGTAATCTGCGAATTTATGCTTTTTATACGTTGTTACTTTTCGTTTCTTTACAACAGCACAAAGGTATTTATTTATCTTATTATAAAATGCGTTTTGACGACTAGTAAATTTTAGTACCTATTACTTTCTTCAAAGATATAAATTGTGCCTAAGGAGTTTCTTACTATAAAAAATTTCTTCCTTTCTATAAGATCATTCTTCTGCCCCCCCCCCTTTTTTTAAATTTGAACTTGGCACAGAAATTTAAAGAAAGATTTATGTAGACGTTGGAGGTTAGTCAAAATATGCAAATTACTCTTGAGGGGCGGCACATTAGGTCTTTGCACACGGGCGGCCGACACCCTATGATCGGCCCTGACTACAACTGCACAGAATACTCAGAAACATTTCTAGAAATTACGGAAAGAGGATTCCGAAATACTCAGAAACGTTTCTGAAAATTACAGAAAGAGGATTCCAAAATACTCAGAAACATTTCTGGAAATTACAGAAAGAGGATTCCGAAATACTCAGACACGTTTCTGGACATTATAGAAAGAGAATTCCGAAATACTCAGAAACGTTTTTGAAACTTTCATGAACCGCAGCTGCACGATATACTCAGAAACGTTTCCGGATTTTTTTTACAGTGTATCATTGAAAATGACAAACAATTTCGTTTATACACTGTAAAAAAATCCGGAAACGTTTCTGAGTATATCGTGAGCTGCGGTTCATAAAATTTTCAAAAACGTTTCTGAGTATTTCGGAATTCTCTTTCTGTAATGTCCAGAAACGTGTCTGAGTATTTCGGAATCCTCTTTCAACGTTTCTGAGTATTTTGGAATACTCTTTCTGTAACTTTCAGAAACGTTTCTGAGTATTTCGGAATCCTCTTTCCGTAATTTCCAGAAATGTTTCTGAGTATTCTGTGCAGCTGTGGTTCATGAAAGTTTCGAAAACGTTTCCGAGTATTTCGGAATTCTCCAAACAATTTTCAAAAACGTTTCCGAGAATTTCGGAATCCTTTTTCCGTGATTTTTTCTAGGATATAATTCTTTACTATAGTATTGCATACCATATCAGTTTCAGTTCTTTCATATCTAACAGCAATGAAACAAGCAATTTTAGAATCATTCGTGAATTTTTTTTTTTCTGAATTTCTAATGACAAATAGCATGGTTAACAGCATAACATATGCACAGTTATAAATTTTTGAAAATTTATGAAATAATATAGTAGTTTCATTCCTAATCACAGAATCGTCAGGGGAGGGGAGGGGGGTACTTTCTCAAAAGTAGGATTGTTTGTTAAACAATCTTAAACTTCAGTTTTTCTCTCAATATTTTCAAGACAAAACAATCAACATATTGTATTTTTAATGCAGAACTTAAAATCATATCTTGTATCACACGTAATAGCTTTTATCTTCGGATAAAATTTGACAGGACTTACCTACCCTTCGCGTTCCGGAATTCGTTCACCTCAAGTCAATTTCTCTGACGAACAAAGTCAGGCCCGTGTCCAGATTTTCATAAAGGGCGGGGTTTTAATCTTACCAGTAGGGGGGGGGAGAATTCAACCCCCTTACAACTTTTAGTTGTACGACAAATTGCCTATCCCAGTATGGCGTTTATTTTACATGTAAGGAATGCTGTATTCTTGAAGGATACCTCTAGCTGTACAAGTTACCAAAGTATTCCTTCGTTTCACAGATTCGCTTTAATCAAACTTTGCTTGCTTCTTTTTAATTAAATCTGTTTACTATGTAGTATATTGCAATGAGTATTAAAAACTCTTCACAAATTCTTTTATAATGTAGAATTTATATCAGGTTGTTATGTTCTGAAATAATGCTTAATAAACTAAACAAGAAAGAGCTCTTTGCAGATGCAAATTACATAGCCAAGCACAATCACTAATGCATCTTCATAGATGTAACATATGTCAAATTCACCATAAGCTCCTTACAGTAAGCAATATTCTTTCTTTACATTGATAGATCATTCAGCGGTTCGTCCGCCATACTTTTTCCGAAACATTACATGAGTTTGTAAGGCTTTAGCAGTTGTAAATCGCAAAAAACTTCACAGAGAAAATTAAAATAAAATAAAAACGCTGAACGCAAACTTTCTCATTTAAGTAAATTTAAGTCAAATATACATTTTCTTCATTTTGCTTATTTTTTCCCCAAGGGAGGGATTTAACCCCTAAAACCCTTCCCTTGGACACGACGCTGAACAAAGTGTACCGAAAAGTACCAACAGAGAAATTTATGAATTCAAATATGACACCAAGTCCTCCTGTTGGAACCATTCGGGTTGATTCTTCTGTTCTTGCCCTTTTCCAGTTCATCACAAATATAAATACATAATCATAATAGGTTACTGATTTTATTTTTACAATGTGCGCAAAATGCATTATATATTTTATTTATTAAAACATTGAATTTTATTGCATGATTATTCCATTTCATATATACGAGATTCCCCCCCCCCACACCATAAATATTAAGGTGCACCCATAAAATGCTATAAAGCGCCCCCCCCCCTTAAAAGAAGCAATCCCTGAAAATGTCAATGGCAGTCTGCGTGGTGAACGCCTCTCGTCTTCTCCCCATATGTACATTGTATATTAATAACATAGTATTTAAAAAATGATCACTTTTAAAACAATGACATGAAATAATATTTCTTTTTATTTCGGCTTGTTAATGCAGCTGTTATATTTTTGCCACTGACTCATTCCTCCTGACTGTCCTATATTAAACTAGTATATCCACGAAGGAAATGTTATTTACCGAACAACTAATGTCAAGGAATTTTTTCTTGTCAGCCACATTTAACAAAATGAATAAGCACATGAATTAATTGCATAACTATGTTGTTTACTAATAGATAACTGGGCCATTTTCTAATGGTATAAATATTTTTAAATAAATGAATAAATTATAATAAAAAAGATAAATAATATTGGCACATTTTTGTGAAGCATATTACAATACTAGAAAACATTTGCATTACCATATTTTTAATGAATTAAACAATCGATTTTTTTTGAACCAATGTATGTATATCCAAGTATTTCGAAATAACTTTTCTGTGATTGCTTTTCAAATATAAATCTTATTTCTTTTGCGTAATTAATCAGTTTCAATTGGTTGCAACAAATAGTACACTGCGCACATAGGTATGTAGGATAACTTTAAATTAATTCGATAAACCCAAAAACAGTTGCAATTGGAGCCTCATCAAATGCAAATCAACAAAAATATAAATGTATATAACAACATGTTTTAAAATATTCATTAATACTTACAAGTGAACATGAGCGGAAGAAAATCTAAGTACCTCCATTACAACTTGATAAGTAATCCAAAAGGTTTCGTTTCATTAAGTATAAAAACGGGTGTTGAAACTATTCACGCTTGAACACACAATATATATGTAATCATGGTCGCACTTTAAATTGTAAAGAAGCAAATCGTTATTAACTAACTTAATAGCTGCGTACATCGTCTAAAAAATCAAGGGCAGCCCAAAATGCAAAGGCGTAAAATTAGTTTCGACACAATTTACTACTCTCTAGACATGAAATAACAAGCAATCCAATGCTAAACAGTTGCTGACTGCAGCAACCATAGATAAGGAAAAAATAAGTTCTGTTTATTTTCGACTCACTGGCGCCCTTGTTGGAAGGATAAAATACGTTTCGAAGCATTGCGTCAGCACTTCCGCTTCTAGATTTTTTGAAATAACAAAAAGCTTTCTGAATAATGAGGAGTTCGCTATTGAATGAAGGATTCTTATTATTTCGGAAACGTTTCCGATATATCCAGAAACGATTCCGAAATTTGTTACAGTGTAGGTCAAAATCCAGTGATCAGAACATGTTTTATTACTGTACACTTCAAACTGACACAGTATAGGTTACAAGCTCTTCAATGTATTTGGTATGTTCACGTTAAGGAGGTATTCTTTGAAATATGATAGGGGATAGTCCTGTTTTTTTTTTTTTTTTTTTTTTTTTTCAAATCTTGTTTATATGTGCCCAGGCTACTGCCTGATTATTGAATAGGCCAACCAGACCGTGGCTTTTGGGGCCTCCAAAGTGCTAAAATCGCTTTAGCCAATAATCTAATAAGACTTAAATTATAATTTTTAACTACAGGAGGCCCCAAGATCTTAATCGAAACCTACCTCAAGCTTGTTCACATGTAGAGGCACATGGGAGTAATTGAAGACAGTTTTTAAAAAAATACCATAAAATAAAAAACATATTCTTTTAATCTCGAAAATTTCCATGACACAAAGAAAAGACTTCAATCACGAGAACACTTTAGCTCTGAAAAATAGATGCATATTTTTAAATAAAGAAATTTAAAAAAAAGTTGACATATTCTTCCCTTTCTCTTCACAAAATGAAAGAAATTTTTCATGACCAAGATTTAAAATAAATTTGAGTCATTAAGAGTTTTCAAATCTTGTTCAACTTTTATTTATTAAAAATATTAATTTTTTACAAGTAAAATAAAGAATTAGGTTTTGGAATTAATCTTCAAAAAGTAGGTATTGTTTCAGAACAACTGGAAGTGGGAGTTCTTTAACAACATTGATTAATTTTGGTCCCCAACATAAAATATTACGAATGCAAGTACGAGAAATATGTTTGAGAGTCATAGGAGTCAATGCTTTCTGAAGTAAGACCAACTTATGTCTGTTACTCAAGAGCACGGATCTTTCAATTAAGCCGATACAGAAAGCTTCTGCAGCTGATGCAACGAGTTCTAGGACATCAGCACTATCACGACAATCGATGTGATGTAATGACTGAAATATTCCAAGAGGATGTTGCCGTTGCCCTAAAAGAATGATTTTCGCTCCATACTTCAAAAGCAAGCGAACAATATAAACATCCGGATGACTGACTGAAATAAAATATTCTCCTAATGGTGGTTTTAAAATCGGCCCACGATTTGATGTAAGAATGGCATTTGGATTAGCACCATGTTCCAGAAGAAATTTGACGACGTCTATCTGAAAAACAAACATTAAAGGAATTTTATTGTAATGAAAAGCAGTTTTACAAGCATAAAATGTTACATTTTATTACTTGTTTTACTTTCGATGTTATTGGAACATTGATGTTATGTGCACGATGTTTTTTCCATGTTGAAGTTTTTGTATATTAATTAAAAATTATAGTAAAATTTCTCACAGGGAAGCGACATTGATTGAAGAACATCAATGTTTTAAAACATCGGTCTTCAAAATGAAAAAAAAAAAAAAAAAAAAAAGATGGTATCTATAAATCGACTTAAAGACATTGAACTCTCGGAAACATAGACATTTTTTTTTTTACTCTCGAGCTCTTTTCTTTCTCCTAATTTTGCCGAACATACTACATAATTAGGGCTTTGTTTTTTGTTTTTTTTTTTAATTCCCAATTCCGTAACCCCTCTAAACTCTTCAACATATTAGCTTAAAACCCACATCAAAATATTTCTGGGAACAGCTTGTGCATTCTGACGATTCTTCTAACGTCATCAAAGATATCCTAAAATGCGTTTTTAGGACTTCAAGCCCGAAAAAGTCCAGAGAGAGCCTTTGAACCTTTTCCCTTCCCGTTCCCAATCACGAAAGATAGCTTGCTTTTAAAACCTCAATTTCGGAAACTTTCCAGGGAGAATCGTCGATCCTTTTACGTTTCCAAAAATAACCAAAAATTGACTTCAGTTTTAGTAAAACGGAGGTTGCTCCAACCTCAGTTTTCTTTAACTTCACTAAAACTGCTTAAAATTGCCATTTTTGAAAAATTTAAAATTTCTCCGGGGGTTTGCCCTGATACGAGGGCCTGACTAACTAAAAGTGATGCCCAATACCCACAATAATTTGGTGGCCCCTATCTGTTTAACTACTTTAAGTCAAAGCAAAAAAAAAAAAATGATTAAATGTTTCGCAGTGTTGGTGCGGGGCCCTTATAATTAGGATATCAATGCTCAATGCAGTTGCACTGTTCGCACATGCCTAGCACCGCCACTGATTTTTCATATCCATTTCTCAACTTAATATTTTCCTAGCACAATTAAATAGGGAAGAGCGTATTGCCCCCTTCCTCTCGCAGATATGTATTCAAAAGAAAAAATAGGTCATTTACCAAACAATTCCTTTCTCAGAGTATTTTTAGTTTTATAAGTCAGTTTTATTTATGGAAAAAACTAGTAACTATCCCTAACTTTGTATGAAACTCCTCAAGAAATAAATTTTTCTTTATTCATATAAAATCAACTAAATACTTGAAAAGTATCACCAAGATACAAGTACAGAGACAAGATACAGGAATACAAGTATCATCAAGAGAGAGTTTTTCGTAGTTAATAAATCATTAATCTTTTATTATATTCTTGAATTAAAATACGTGATTCTTTAATGTTATGCATAACAACATAAAATATAGTACGAAGATGGTATGGCCCCATAGGAAGATTGGGCCCCAGGCCCAGGCCAATCGGCCTGTGTGGTAAGGTAATCAGAAGGTGCCTGATACGATTTCTCTGTCCCCTTTCTAACACCATCAAAGATTAAGTAAAACTCCGTTTGTGAGACTTCAATTCGGAAAATTTCCCGGGAAAGGTTCCCTCGGTCCCACTACCTCTGTCCTTCCTTTGATGTTACTAAAGACCGCATAAGGCTGTTTTTAGGCCTTGTAAATTTGGTCTCTATCTTTCTTCGTTTTATGAGTTAATCCTTTTGTATTTTTAAATTGACACTTTATAAAGGATCTTGGAGGAAGATAGGTATGGACGACAATTTCAAGTTTTTGCCTCGACTGTAAAAAATTAAAGGCACTTGGAGAAGGGAGATGATAAATAAAAATCACCATATCGTTTGTCTTTGCTTGCTCCACCCTAATGGGAATCCTAGCTAAGCCCATGCTCGCTTCTCTTGTTTCCAACAGCTTTTGATGTGGATTCTTCCGGTGAAGAATGCCAACAATCGTGAGGTGGATAGGATTTAATTGGCTTAAGGTATTTACTAAACAATATCTCTATTATTCGAAATTAGTAAATAACTTTTCTGTACATTAAAGTAATTAATTGATTTTATCGGATCCTTTAAAAAATTTGAAAAATCTTATGAGAATTGGCATATGAAAAATCTCTTAAGGAAAGACCCGATTTTAATCCCCGAGTCCCCAAGGCACATTCCAGAAACTATTTCTGGATCCATCATTTATATGGACGCAGTGCTTCGGGTGCAATTTGTACTCACGCACAGAGTATTTTCTGCCATAAAAAATACAATGAATTTCATTTATAATGGTTGTCAATATTAAATGTTTGAACGTTTCTTTTTTTAAATCTAAAACATGCATGGGGTACCCACATGGGAACAAGAACAAAACAGTTTTTTTTTAAACTCTTCCAAAGAAAAAAAAAATAGTATGAATGGATGGCTCTTATTTAATCTACCAAGAACAAAGCAATTTTTTTGCTTTTATAAAAAATATAAGAAAATATGTAACGGAACATCTCAAGAAAGCCTTTCAGTATTGATTCTTTTTCCTTTCATGGTTAGCGTAAATATAATAAACTCTTAAAAATAATGAACATATATAGGACCAGATCAAACATGAGAAAATGAGTTAATTTTCGAGAGACCCTTCCCTATAATGTGCATGCACTGTCAGGTAGTCAAAATATACTCGTAGGGCCACATAATATGAACTGAATTCTTACGATATTTACCTTGTTTTGCCCAAGTTCGCTTAGTGCAACATGCAAAGCAGAACCAACAACGGCTGAGCCATCGTTAACATCTGCGCCGGCATTGACAAGATACCTCATCATATGGAAGTCTTCTTTGAGTACAGCAAAGAAAAGTGGCGGAGGTTTTTTATAATCTTCTGGTAACCTGACGCAAGCTCCATTACGAACTAAAAGCGTTACTGTATTGAAGTTACCTCCAAGAACAGCATAATGAAGTGGAGTTCTTTGATCTTCTATTGTCATTGCATTGACATCCGCACCACATGTAATTAATAGGTCTGCTGTGTCATATGCTTCTGGATTTCGACACGCCTGGAAAGTCAACAATATTAAAATCAGAAAACTCGGGAGCAATTTTCGACACCTAAAATGATATTTTTTTCTTATGTCCTTTCTTTTTTCATAATAAAATTTTCTTAACACACATGTGTGCTTTTTTGCAAATGGAAACCTTTATGTTTGTTTACAGGAAGAGTTCTGTGAATTGACTTGATACTTAAATATTATTTCATTATATATTTCATATAAATTACGTATGCTACGATGATATTCAAACTGAACCAAAATGCAACCATGAAATCTGGTAAGCAAATGAACTTACTTGTGACATAAAGCACCTCTAGTGCCAAAATTTAATACTTTGATGCCAGAAGAAAAACAAAATTCTAACTTTTTTGTTAACTCTATGATATTTTCTCGTTCCGTGGATTTTTATGATTATAGTATAAGAGCGATCAACGCACCCTCAGATAGCACAATCAAGTGTTTGTAAAATGATGTTTGTTTGACCATCTAACGCAAAAAGGTTCTCCACTTTTTCTGAATCTCCACTCCCTAAGAAAAGTTCCAACGACAACTTTAGTTGATGTAGACTTTAGCTGATGTTAGACTTTGTTGTAATGTTTGAAATTCAATATAAAACTTTCAATTAGTAATAGATTAAAAACTAAACCAAAATAACTGTAAAAACGAAGAAGAAAGGAAACCTTAAATGAGCTTAGGTTCGAATACTTTCATTATTTCTAAAGAATTAATAATATTATAAAGTAGAATTAGGAGGAATAAACCGAAGCAAGTGCATGTAAAGCACAATTAATGATTTAATTTTAGTTTTAATTTAGCTGTAACTTAGTTAAAGTGTGCAAGTAAGATCAAAAAAAGGCGAAATCTTGTTGCTTACAGAAACCAGCAGCAGCATTACAAAACTTTTAAAAGCAAACAAAGACTTCCACCCTATCTTGAAAAGCTACCATGTTCCATACATATGGAAAAAATTAGATTACAAAATACATTTTTAAGAATTTTAACGTTTTAGAATTAACCTTAAAATAGCACTTTACACAGGCACGGATCTGCGTACCCCTAGATTTCGCAGTACGGGGGGGGGGACGTCCTTAAGGAGCCCAACGGCCCAAGAAATTAAAAGAAAAAAAAACTAGTACTAAGACGTATTAGCTTTGTAAATATACACTGCAGGCCTCTGGAGAGAGGTCCAACACATTTTGTTGTTTGCACAAATGTGTAGGGCCTTGTCCTAAATTAATAGATCCGGGCCTGTTTAGGGTATTGTTTAGAGAAAATTTTACGAACTTTCCAACAGTACCAAATTCAAGGCGATAAGGTAATTCTTTCGCATAGAAAAACAGCTTTATGCCAATTCGTACCATGAAATTGAATTTTAGAAAAAACGCAATGAGGTGCACCCCCGCCCCCCCCCCCCCCCCTCTACTCTCCAAACTAATTTTGTGCTAAATTTAATGAAAATCCACCGTACGGTCTTGGTTCTAAGCGAGTCACAGACACACACACACACACAAAGACAAACTTGCTGATTTATTACTAGTAGAGATGCCGGGTTACACTATAATGACTTTGAAAACATTGAAAAATAGCAGAGTTAAGCAGTCAATGAAGAAAAAAAAATACATACAATCTTTGCTGCTGCATATATTTTGTTTCAAAATATCAAAACTAATTTTAAAATATCAAAAAACAAATTGACTTAATGTTCATGATGATTCAGTAACTATTTTATTAAAGCAAGTTTAAATTTTTAAGGAAATTGGGAAGGATAAGGTTAAATTCCAACTCAATGGTATAACCATTGGATATAGATAATTAAATGATGCTGCTATTATCTTTTCTTTAATCTTCAATAATTTGTTTAATTGTTCTGTTAAAAAGAATGAATTAAATCATTCGCTCTTGATTCAACTGTAACTTACTTTCATCAGCAGAGTCATCCCCTGTCTATCAGCAGCATTCGAATCAGCTCCATATTTAAGCAGCAAATCAATACCTTCGATGTCAAGGGGATTTAGCAAATTGATTTCGTGTCCCAAAAAATACTCCGTATTAGGGTTAGCTCCATTCTTCAACAGTAACTCAGCTGCTTTGTAGTAACCATTTTTCAATGCCAATCGTAGAGGCTCATCCGTTTGGCTGGCTCGAGGAGGAAATCCATATGCTGTATCACCAGGCAGCACCTTAAAACGGGTACTAAAGTTTTATTCGAAAAGGATTTCATGAACAGTAAGTTATGTAGCATAGCTTAAAGATATAATTGTATACATCGCTCCTCTACGAAAAGAAATAACAGCATAATGATAGTAAGGGAAGAGACTTAGAGAGATTTGACGTACCCCTTCTGTCTTTCATATCTAAACATTTATTTAGCTGATGAGTACGATGGGACACCATGAGTTTTCAAAGTTTTAAACAAAACACGTACAAAACTCAAACCGTAGGTAGTAAGTAGGGATTCATTGAAAAATTTCCTTTTAAATCATATTGTATAACAGCTGCACCTATCTGAATCTACTATTACCAGTACTTGCACCAAAACAGAGAGTTTTGACTGTTGTAGTACAGTCTCGAAAACTCTGCCTGATGCTGACCGAAAAGTGGCCAAGTTTGAAAAATAACTGTTTATTGGGAATGCATGTGCAATATGTTTTTGCGCCGAGTTCTTTCGTCATGCCAAAGCGGAGCCAAGTTTCTTGGATTCGCATAGGTTATCGAGATTCGAATCTGTGAACTTTACTGTTTTTGTGCTAGCTGACTCAAATTTTTAATTTTTGCCTTTTGCTTCTAAGTGCGTCATATACTCTTAGTGAGCTCACTAAATAATATGTTCACAATGTATACTTATGATACTTCAACAACAAAATTGTATAATTACCCTTGAAAAATCGACTCGAGCATTGTAACGCAACAGAATTCTGATAACATTGCAGAAACCTCTTTCAGCGCATAAATGCATCGGGGAATATCCAACATCGTCCATAACATTAGGATTTGCTCCTCGGACAAGCAAAAGCTTCACTGCTTCCGTATGTCTGTGAAACACCGCATAATGTAGAAGCCTTAAGCCACTGGCCACTGGTGCGTTAATATCTTCACGAGAAGCCAGAAGTAGACGAATTTCATCCAAAGGAGCGTACTCAATAATACAGTCTGCAATTTGTCGCAAAACAGACCTTGCTTCCTTGTCTTTCAACGAGCCCATTTTTTGATCTGTCAAAGAAAATTCATTGAATGAACTTATGAATGCTGATACTGATTCACTGATTGTTAGTTTAACTTTGAATTATTTTGTCTTTTACCGTTTATGATCCAACCTATGTTTACAGCTGACATTTCGGATGACTTTCTTAGCTTACATCTTTATACATTAGGGGGAAAAAGTTTCTCATTACACCAAAATACGTATAATCAATTTGTATTGTTATTTTTGCGTTTAACATTGATTTTTTATCTATGGTTTAGACCCAAAGGTAAACTTTTTCTTCTTTTTGCTGCATTTTGTTTTGCTTTTAGTGGCTCATAAAAAAAAAAGAAAAATGTATCCAATATTACAATGCAATGGTTTGAAACGGCACTTCTGTACTTGGGTGTATGATATTTTGATATTTATATCTACAAGGGTGGTTCCAAAGAAACTTCCCCTATGAATGAAACCCTAGAGGCTTATACTGTTTAACCTGCAAAAACTCAACTAGGTTGTTTGAATGTATGCGCTTGAGATAGTGATGATTTTTAACAACGTAGAGGTTACGGTTGAGTTGATGTTTTGAGAATCTCAGCATTTTGATTTTAGTGTCTCTAAGTTTTTAAATCGCAGCTCTCAGTTTTTCCTTACTCAAATTAATCAGCGTATTGAAAAACTACAAATGTTGTTGAAACGATCGGGGGACGAAAGTTGCTCCCTTAAAGCATTTACAAAAATAAGTATTTTTTGGTCTCGTGACAAGGCAAAAGAAAAGGATATTCAACGCATTTTGCATAGCACATGGGAATAGACAGTAGTAAAAGAACCAACCAATGCAAGCATTGCTAAGGGAAAAAACCTTTAAAGTTTGGGGAGAAGTGTTTCTTTAGTCAGGTGCACGAACGTGCCAACTGGCAAATTTCCTCACAAGCCATTCGTTCCAATGTTATTTGAAGTTTTTCAATACGCTGATCAAGTTGCGCGCGGAAAATTTTGATAATGCCATTCGAAATTTTTAAAACTTTCATAATTCTCAGATAAAAGTTGTTCAAAATCATCACATTTTCCATCGCATACCTTCAAATAACCATGTCTGAAATTTTGGTTCAATTGGTTGTGCGGATAGGCAGGTAGGGTTTCATCTTTCACATTAGAGGGGCTAGAAAATAATGTCATGTTTTTCAAACAAATATATATATATATATATATATATATATATATATATATATATATATATATATATATATATATATATATATATATATATATATATATATATATAATTTATTTTTAATCAACGATGTAATTAGAATCGTTATCAAAAGCCTTTTGCTATCTGAGTGTGCCAATTTTTAATCCTGCGGATAGATAAAAATCAATTGATTTTTGGAGCAAAAATTCTGGAAATGGCCTCGTGGACTAGCAAAATTTTCAAGTTTTGTCTGAAAGAAAGTGTTTTAGCGATCGGAAGAAAAGGAAATCAGACCTCAATTGCTCAAGGCGAACCCTTTAAAAATTAATGAGCTGTGGTGGGCTGCTTCACCCAACATACTCATCTGATATTGCACCATCTGACTTCCATTTATTCCGTTTTATTTGTGACAAAAAACTTGAAAATCTGTCCGATATCCAAAATGCCATCTGCAGATTATTTTGCTCAAATACCGACTAAGTTCTATCTATCTAGCATTAAAAATTTGTACCCTACGAATGCAAAAAGTTGTTGATAATGCGTGTAACCATACCGATGATAAAATATAAAAACATTTAAAAATTGATTAGTATGAAAAAACGACCTTATTTTCCAGTCTCCCTTAATTATAGGGAACGTTTCTTTTGGACCACCCTGTAGTTGAAAACGAGACTGCTAAATTATAACTGTCATTAGAATAGAGACGATTAAACTTAGCTGATATTCTGTCTACTTTAAAAGATACGACGTAGATATCTGGTGGTGGCAGACAGACTTCCTTAGTTTCAAATTGAACCATAGACGTCCATTTTAAATCATTTTTTAAAAATTGACTTTTTTTCTGAATGTAATGTCAATTTTTAATTTCTCTCACTGTGAATTTTCAACTGACTGTCAGTTAAGCTCTGAAATTTAAAGAAGAAAGTTTTAACTTAGTAAACATTATTTATATAAATCTGATAATGATAATCATTTTTTGCTTTAATTGTCATTTAATTTAAAGATTGATGACGATAAAAAATGTAACTAAAAACCGAGTGCATAGACGTTGGACAATTTTAGAGATTAAGTATTGTCAAAAAGAGTTCCTTATATAAAGGAAGATAGAAACTACTTCGTTTATCTATATATTTACTTTATTCATTTTAGCGTGTGTATGCAAGTAGCAAAATGAAAAATTAAATATCACCATTGCGATTGATGTGATAATTAGTGACGTGTCATAAATGATACATCAACATTACGACGACAAGAGGGGTACCAAAAGCAAAACTTTCAGAGATGTTTGTATTTCTGTATGAAGACATAATTTTACAAATGGCATGTAGAGATATTTGTAACGAACTGGCAGGACATTTTATTTATACATGCCAGTTCTTTATTTTAAGATTAAATTCTGGTTTCAAAACATAAAAATTTAAAAATGATTTCAGAGATGTTTATCTTTATATTTTCAACTAAATGACAAAGGTTTTGCAAAATCAACTATGGTTGAAAAATAGCAATTCCAATATAGTACAGTAAACTCTCGATTATCCGCGGAATTGGCACAAGTGCCGCGGATAATAAAAATCGCGGATAAACCGGAAAAAGGCTAAAATAAGGGAAGAAAAAGGTAAAAGTTGTCTTTTCTCAAAAACTTATCTGTATTGATACATAATACTTTCTTCAAACTGTGCAAGTATATACAGTGCAGTAAAAATGTTTTGTATTTTTACACAACAGAACTTAATATCAATAAAGAACAAGTGTATGTACGATGAAGAAAGCAATAAATAAATAAAACTAAAACGACTGAGTTTATTTACAATTTTTCGACAAAAAAACATCCATTGGTATTTACTTTTTACTGCGAAAATACTTGTTCCTGATTGTTAAATGACTCGCGGATACTCGAGAGTTTACAGTATCATTAAAAATATATACATGGAACTTACTTGATTCAGTATAACTTCAGAATGAGTAATCCAGCATACTCAATGCAAAATATTTTCCTCCCTCGATATGTAGTCTGACAGTATTTTTGTTTAGACTTCTAGCACACAGAGCTAAGAAAATAACTTCGTTCATTACGCACCCGTGTGTTCCGTCTAAATTTAGATGACATCTCTTATCCTCCTCTTCACGATATTTTCCCAACACTGCAAAGAGAACTCTTGAAATGAGAGTCATAAATACAGTTACTAAGTCCTTTAGATTTGATTTTGTTGTAATACATTATTAATGAATAAGGATATCCACAAGCAGCAGGGGCGGCATTTCAGTATTTCATTTGGGGGGCCAAGTTTCTTAAATGTGAATTACCTCAGTATGGAACTAAAACATATATTGGCTAACTGCAAGTAATCATGATAAGGGGGACATTGCATAGTAAAAGAGCCCTTAGAAAAGATATTTGTTGATGTGAGATTTTTTTTCAAAACTAGTATGTATTTTTAAAGAGTATCTATGAAAGCATACTACACTGTTAAAACTACAGGTTGCGTTTGGCACCTTTCAGTGGTGTTCACCAGCGACACCCGATAGAAAGCCGAAATTGCACCCTTAGCAAGGGTGAAAAACAGGCTCCCTTCACCCAACGTGCACCGTAGGTGAAAGATGGTACTCTAGGTGAGAAAAATGGCACCTTTATTGCTTCCTAGAGAGATTCCCCCCCCCCCGTGTTGTTTGCGTTTTTTAATACAATTGTGTTTTATTTATTTTGATTTATATATACGAAGGCATTTGATCACATTTCAACTTTCGAACATAGTTTAGAAGTGTTCATGACTTTAATTTGTCTGTTCGTGCACTAACTTTCTTATATTTACACTTGGAATGCTCAGTAATGAATATGTTGTTGACAACTTTTACTGCATGATCCGTACTGAAAATGAATAGGGAAGGTAGTTATCAATCATTTGTCGGAACAACCAGAAATATTAGGTAACATTAGATTAGAATCATGGGAAAATAAAAACGTTCATAAACGTTAAAAATTTTAATCGAGCGTAACATATCAATACTTAGTATAAGATTCGATATTTGAGTATCCTTATGCGTACAAGATAAATAATGATTTAAAAGCCCTTCTTTCCAATGTCAAGTTTTCCGTCAGATTAAAAATATAAAAACGAGTAGATAATTACATTCGCTTCATGCAATAACGCCTAAGAAAGATACGTTAACCAAAACACGATGTGAAACTCATGAGTCAAACGCTGAGTGAGAAAAATTTCTTTTCAGGCGGTTTTTTCCCCCCGCCTTTGCTGCTTTGTTCGTTTACACTACGTAGTTATTTCATTTGAGAAGAAATAGATATTGGTATATTGGCTGCTCACGTCGATGCATTTTTATTCCGGAATTAGCAATTCAATTATCAGCTGATTTAAACGTTTTTATTTTTAATGTTGTTGTTGTTCAAGATAGTACTGATAGATAGTTTTAGGTAACAGTTTTGCAGGATATAAATAGCAAGATATTAAATATTTAATAAGGTAAATGGAACAATAAGCAGTTGTCAACATACTTTGAACACTTTAAATATGCTCGAAAGCTCTAAGTGCTACAATATGATCAAATGCCTTTACTTACGCGATATTTCGAATATTAATCCACGAAATTTTCAGTTTTGTACTTCATTCAATGTGAAAGCAAATTTTGTTGCAACTTCCTTCGTTCGCCATTCAAACTGAAGTCGTTGGACGATTAGTCAGAGCGCATGCGCAATGAGTCGCTCTCCTATTGAATCACTTTTGTTAACGTCGTTCACCCACTGAGGAACCAAAAGCACCTTGACGACACTTCCTAGCCTCAGTTTCACCCCGCGGCACTGTTTTTTCACCCTAGGGTGAAATTCTTTACCCCTGTGGCACTCCTGGCTTTAACAGTGTATGCATTGAGCAGTTGAAACGTGTTTCTAGCAGAAAAAAGTGATGAACCCTCATTAAATAGGCACACTTTAAATATGAGCCTAACAATGAATGTAAAATACCAAGGCATTTTCTTGAGAAAATCATGCAGCCACAACACTGCAAGGGCCAATCTATATGAGGAAATTACGTCTTTAGTTAAAATTAATCATGATTCTTCATCAGTTTTTTCTGCTCTGAAAAGGCCGGTAAAGGCTTGATGAATTTCTAATAATTTAAAAAACGAAAAACCCTTGACCATATGTGGAAATGTGACAACTTTTATAAACCATTACCGAAAACCAGCAAAATTGTTTTTCTTGAACATTGATTTGCGATTGACATAAATTGAATTTGCTCATTTTTTATCATTCCTCTCAAAAAATTTGGGGGTACAACCGCCCCCTCTCGACCCCCCTATTTGCCATCCCTGACAAGCAGTGATCAACTTGATCCTTAATAGTTTATTTTACGCGTATATTGAAACAAAACAGATTCATAAAACCAGCTGTTCCGTCTAATCCTGCAGAATTGTTTTAGATTTTAACATTTCGTATTGAATACAAAAATGATAGCTGGAAATAAAATTGCTGGAGAGTCTCTGCAGATACGATACAATCGAATGAAGTGGTGTTTTCAAGCACTATGCAAGGTAGTGAATGTAGGACCAAGTAGGGAAATGTGGAGCAAAAATTTAAATAATTTACTATGTTTACGGCGCCACTGTATTAAAATATTTTAACAATGTTTATTCCAGTTAGAAAATAATTTCCTCTAAAGATCAAAGTAGTACATAATAATACATTAGAACCCCGTTTATTCGGTCCCCGTTTAACCGGATCTCCAGTTGATCCGGATCAAATTTGTAGAGTTTTAAAATGCTTACATTCTCACAAATAATAATTTTAAATTATGATAACTGAACTTTAAGTGAGCCATAAATTTGCATTTTATTTCAATTAAATGTACAACTCCAGCAAAGATCACGCAATGCATTATAGCAATCTGATAAGGCATCATGGCGTATTTGGGAGCTTTAGTCCATCACCCCTGCATTTGAACTATAAATGATGAAGTGTTTGATTGAATAATACAAATGATAAAGTGTGGATTGTGCGAAACAATCCTATCTCATTTCGTTACGCAGAATTGCTTTTTACTGTAATAAGAAATCTCATCAAAAACAACCCTGTTGTAAAAATTTCCCCGCCAAGAAAACCTTTAACTTTTCCGCACAAAAAAGAAAACCTGCATCCTAAAGCCCAAAATCCTCAGCCATAAAAAGTTATGATATCTAGTTTGCCCGCCAAGTATCTGCCAAACTATCATCCTCCCTCTTCTCCTTTTTCATCACAGCTACTTCCATTAGAACCTCCTCCCACCTTCAACTCCAGAAATATGGATAGATCTTTTAAATTGTTTATCTTGTTTGGCGGGAAGCTTTTTGCTCACCAAGCAACCACTTCACTTTGAAAAGCTTCCCGCCAAACAAGATAAACAATTTAAAAGATCTATCCATATTTCTGGAGTTGAAGGTGGGAGGAGGTTCTAATGGAAGTAGCTGTGATGAAAAAGGAGAAGAGGGAGGATGATAGTTTGGCAGATACTTGGCGGGCAAACTAGATATCATAACTTTTTATGGCTGAGGGTTTTGGGCTTTAGGATGCAGGTTTTCTTTTTTGTGCGGAAAAGTTAAAGGTTTTCTTGGCGGGGAAATTTTTACAACAGGGTTGTTTTTGACGAGATATCACATCTTTTTGCATTGATATTATTACTTTGTCTGTATTTTTAGAATTGAGAACTTCAAGTCAGAAAATTTTCAATTGAAACAACGCTGTTTTGTGTTTTTAAGGAACAATAATGGCTAGCCTAATTTTAAGCCAAGTTATTTTCTGACTATTAAGATTCTATGTTCTTTTTGCGAGAATTGGGCGGTTTAAATTTTATTGCAATTCTTGTATCCTCTCTGTTGCAAAGAAAACTTCTTGGATAATAAAATACTATATTTTAAATTATGTTGTTTTCGCGTATTTTACAACTTTGCAATAAATTCTATTACAGTTTCTTTATTTGACAAATTATTCAATATTTTCATGAATGTTTCTTTAAATGTTTTACAGCTTAAGGGCTATTTTAATCTAGCTTTTCACTTTTTGTTTAATTACATTTTTTTCTTAAATCGTGGATTATTTTACGTTTTATGGGATAATTTTGATTGTTTGGTGATTTATCTTTTTCTTGATAGAAGTCTTTGTCTTGTTTAATACGTAGTTTTGTTTAAAAGTTCATTTAAAATAACGAAATAACGCATGCTATCACCAAGCAAAGAAAAAAAAAACGAAGCCATTAAATATTTTAAATTTGACTGTGTCAGAAGATCTATACAACTTTACTCGATGTCAAATCGCGGATATCCCAAATTTGCCATAGCGAATGCGCATGATGCGCGCGGACTAAGCTCATCAAAAGTCTTGCTTAAATTAATTGCAAAAAATTTTTCAGCTAACAAATTACTTCAAAGCACGGATATCCACACACGTATTTCATATATTTTCAATTCATTATGTGTTGTTTGTGAAAAATCCATTAATTTAGAAAATAAGCAAACCAATAAAAAAGTGCTATTTTTCGCTTTCAATTAAAAAGTTATGTGTGCCGTATTCATATGCGTACAGTTTCATATAATTTGTCACGTAAAATATTGTAATGGTTTAACCCCAGTTTCGCGCCGACATTTAAAATTTCTTCCCTCCATAAATATATCAAAACTGAAAAACAGGGAAAAGGAAATTTCGTATCGGCAAAACTTTGGTGGTGGGGGGGAGGGGGGAGGACAGCATTCTAATCTCATTCATTAATTTGTTTCTCTGCTTAAGTATAAACAAACAACATAGAATCTGAAAACAGAAAGCCCAATGAGCTTAGTTTGCGCGCATGCGCAGTCGCTGTGGCAAAATTGTGATATCCGCGATTTAACGTCTAGTTGCAACTGTTGGATATGTTTTAGTTTTGATTGAATTTCATTTCCTAAGACAACTTTGGAATAACTGTTAGATCTGCTCTAACCTTGCAATTGCAGTCCGAGATAAACAAACCCTATGAACTGAGAGTAAGTACATAAGAATTTAGGGAAAATTAGTGATTTTCAAACTTCAATTACTCCAGCCCATGATGTCCCTGGGGGTTGAATTTTTGTATATGTACTCAATGGCGCCCCAAGAATATGTATACAAAAAACCATTACCGTAGCCCCCAGGGGGGCTGAGATAGAATCCTGGGAAAGTAAATTTGGGGGGGGGGGTAAAAACGAGGGGGGACGGGGAGGGGGGTCAAATGGCACAAAAGGCACATCAGTAGGGCACAAGGAATGTGTGTGCGAAATTTCAGCTTGATTCCTTTTTTTGTCTGGGCTGTCAAAGAAAGCGAAAACTTTTTTGAACAGCGATTTTCTAACTTAAATTCCTCCTCCCCCTGATGGTCCAGGGGATTGTATTTTTGTTTATGCTGTCAGGGGCCACTAGAGATTGAGTGTACCAAAAATCAACTCCAGGGGTCTGCATGGGGCTGAGATACAGAGGGGTGAAAAACCCAAAAAACCTCAACCTGTTCTGTCGTGTAATCTTGTTCTTGGTCGCTTTTATTTTCTTTCGTATTTGGCGGTGGATTTGCTTCTGTTGGCTGCTGACGTTTGATTTCCTTGGCGGGGCGGGACGCTCCTACGTCCCGTGATTAGAAATACCTGAGAGGCGAAATTAACAATCGTAAGGTTTTTTTCGTTAAAGTAATCAATAAACAGTAAAACTGTAGAAACATAATTCTAATTTGTTCTTTGAATTATTCCAAAGAGAATATGAAAACATATAAATGATGATATAAAACCAAATAAATAACCGTAAACTTGTATTTTATAGTTTAAAAAAGAGAAAGTAAAAGTTTAAACTAATAAGTATTAGATAAAAAGTGTGTGCTGATTTTTAAGCAGTATTAAAATGTCCCTTTCATGTCCTATTAATCTTAGTAGGGATCAGGTCAACCCCACAAATGTTTTAGGGGATGCTAGGACACCACAACATATTATAAGTGTTTAAAAAATGTCTAAATATTTATATTTATTATTTTTCTATAATCAAGTTGTAAATTTGCTACTTATTATTATTAAATACTGATTTTTTTTTTATTTAAATTCTTTTGTTACTAAACAGTTGATCTGCAATTTTGCGTTACATAATACTGAAAGGAAATAAAAATATGCGAAATATTTTCTTTTGGTTGAAAATTGAAGTTTAAAATCATTTTAAAAATACATTATCAAACTCTCTAAGAAGCTTAAAAGCAATTTATAATTAGAAGAATATTTACATAATAAAAAAAAATCTTTGTTCTATGTAGTACAAGTATTTTTTCTTGTCAATCCAGGCATCATAACGGGCTCCGAGACTTTAAAATTTGACTGTGAGCATTTGAACACATTTAATAATTATCTTATTAAAGTAAACAACTTCTGAATCAAAACTTACTTAATAAAAACATACCAAATTAAAAAGAAATTTCGTAATTATTAGTGACTTCCTTGGGCCTGTCTTGAAGAACAAAGTTTCTCGAAGGAAGACTTAATATTAAAAATAACCACTCTCAGTTGTTTCCATATTTGGCCGAGATCTATATTTCGTCGTCAGAGAAGTCACAGAAGAAAATCCAGTTTAACAGAAGTAGGATGTTGAAAATGGTAATAGAATGCGGAAGGCCCTTGTTTTTAGTGCGGAAAAAGAATCCTCTACTCCTGACCAAAATTCAAATAGTGATTTATCAGCAAATTGTCTTTTGGTTTCGCCACTTGTCGTAAAGTCCGTGAATTTTTCTTGCTCATCAATGAAGAGTCAGTCCTTCGGAAATCTTATGAAATGGATCTCTAACCCGATCGTAACATGTCGTCAGCAAGAAAATACTTTCTAAATTCTTTGCCAGCATGGCTAAGTGATTTTCAATGGTTACAAAAACAACTTTTATATGTTCCTCTTTAGCTTTATAAAATTTAGTACTGTTAGAGGTTGATAATCAACTTCATCTAGGTCCTAGATTGCTTCAAATTTATTTCCATTCAGTTCTTTAATTTCCTAAAATAAGACTATGTTTAAAACAAAGTAATGCGTCGAAAAAAAAAATCGCCGAAAAGTCGAATTCATTATTTTTATTTAATAACCTGCTTCAACTATCCCAACTAGCTTCAGTTTCAAATTTTGACTGTGCCCTCGTATTTACCGTGGGGGGGGGGGGGGTGTTAGCTCCCGTCGGAGTTCAAAGGAGGGCGCAGAGCCTAAAAGGTTGAGAACCCCTGTTTTAACAGGTTTTAGAGGCGTTTGAAAAAATGAGGGTTTTTCAGGAACTCTATATGTAAAGGCAAACTTGAAAATTCAAAATTATATTTAACAACAAGTGACCAGAAAACGCTACGAATTTAGTTATACTAGCGAAATTTTCATTTTGAGTTGCCACTTTATCCCTGATTTTAGTGAAAACAAGATGGTACTGTGCAAAACGAATCTGCTGGCACTATATTGAAAGGTTGCGTGTGGAAAGAGGTTGCGGCTCAGCAAATCGGCTGTAGACTGCGTTCTTGTATAATAAAAAATAAAATTCCTTTATGAAGCGGAAAATAAAAATGAATATTTTTTTTCTTCTTTCACTTAATTAAAGGTGTGACCTGCCCACTTGCTGCTAAATAAAATTTTTAATTTTCAAGTCTATCTTCACACAAAGTTAATGAAAAATACTCATTTTTTCAAATGCCTCAAAACCTGTTTTGCGTCATTGGAAGTTCTCCTTTTAGCCCTGTCAATTTCGGTTTCGTGTCGCAAAAAATTAGGGGAAAGCTAAATTTTTGCTATGTGTTAGTACAGGTCTTGGACTCCTCTAAAGGCTACCTGTCAATAAATTTTTGTTTGACTCCGTTCAAAATTTTTTGAGACATAGCAGTCACAAGAATCGAGAAAAAAACATGAGATTGCTAAACCCTCTTTTGAGCTATTGCCACCAAAATTAATCAGCACCTGTACTCGTTGGGGACAACATATCGCTCGTTTGAAAAAAAAAAGTGCCACAATACGAAATTTTTACTTTTTTTTTTTTTTTTTTTTTGTGCTTAAAGGCCTTCAAATGACGTTATCTTCTTGGGAAAATAGTAACAGGTTTTTGTTCTAGTATTAACCACTGGAGAGCACAACAAACTTTCTTAGTGCAAATTGCCTGAAGAGTTCAACTTCAAACGCTTCTCCTGAAAATTTCATTTCTTCGTACTGTGGCACTCGGCACTCTTCTTCCAAATGAGCGATATGGACCAAATTTTGTTGATTGCGCCACTTACTTCCTGACAAATAGCAGGCAAGCAAAACTGAACAAACCCCGTTTGATAGCTCCCCCTCCCCCCCTGGAGGAATTTGCGCCAAAACCTAATGGACACATGTGCACCCATTTCCGTTCGATTTCATGCCTTAGTTTTTTGCTCTGCAGCGGTCTGCACACCTCAAAGCGTTCCAATCCGTCGAAAATAGAAAATTTGCACGAAACTGGGGAGGTGTCGTTCATGAACGAACGGATCAAAAATGACGAACCCTTGAAATGAACGGGTCAGAACGATCTCCTAAAAATGAACGACCGTTTTTTCAACGGTGAACAGTTTGGAACATTGTATTGATGCACTTGTGAGATAGATCGCGTTTTTTTTTTTTTTTTTTTTTTAATTACAATACAAATCATCTTCACATTTTTTAATCTCAATCAATTACAAATTACATTTTTCTCAAAACAATATAATCTATTTATTTCGAACCATATTTACTTCATGCATTATTCATTATTTTCTTTCACCGTTGTAGTTCGTTTACATTTTTCAATTGTCCATTAGTAATATTTTGGATAACTTGTTTAGGCTACTGACAAAAAATGTTAGAACTCTTCATTTCCTTTACCACGCACCTATTAATATCCTTCTCACGCTTTCCGTCTCCAAACTATCCTTAAGAATTCCTTTTATCTTTTCTCTAGCGACCCTTTTGCGTACAATTTATTACATCTCAATTAACTACCATCTATAATTTGGCTTTCTTGTTCTTCTTTCTTGGCGCCTTTCGAGTCTCAATTTTAAATTCAGTACTCTGAAAATTTTAATAAGAATTATTATTGCCAATTTTTTTCCGTACTTTAATAATGGGTGGTTTTTTTTATCCCATGAGTACTACTGGATAAGTTTGAGGCTCCCTAATATTCAGGTGATTACCAGAGGCGTAGCTAGAACCGACTTTCGGGGGGGGGGGTTACTTCTTATATATATATATATATATATATATATATATATATATATATATATATATAAAATTAAGCAAACAGAATTACAAATATTAAACAAATTATAAATAACAAATGATGATAAAAAGGAAAAATGCAAACAGCTAATCCTTTTCATCATTTTCATTTTTTTCTTTGGGTTTAAAAAAGCTTGTTATCGGTTTTGCTCGCTTCATTATGCAACAACTTTCACTTAGAATGTACTATTCTAAACAGACTGTACGTTTCCAAAAGAATATGCAGTTAATACTGGCTGAAAAATCAGTGTGATTGCAATGGATACTCTGGTTAGCAAAGGTAGTTTTGACTATGACCTATGACACACACGAAACCAGACCAACAAAAACCTCTATCGTCTCGAATTCCGGTTATGCTAACATTTTCAGATTCGAAGCCCATTGATCTTTAAAGCAGCATACAAAAACATTTTCTTCAATTCAGAAACAGAGGAATTGTCTTCAAGAGCTGAGGAGGCAGTGGAAAAAACTGAGAATTGCGTTCTACGAATAGGCTTTCTAGGAAGATTAAGAAAAGGACAGTCGTTTCGCGCACTTTCTTGGAAGAAGAGTAAAGGGGTGAAATTCAGAGGTTTGACATGTAAGATGAACTTTTCAAGTTCTTGGTTAAACGTCATTCAAGTTAAAAGCCATTTCGCTGTTATCTGGATTAGTACTGTTCTTTGGTTGCTCTCTTTCTTAAAATTGTGATTCCTAAGAAAAACGAAATGATAGGAGTGAAAAGAAAGTATACGATTTTTTCAAGTGATGAAAAAAGGAAAATCGTAGAATATTGGCCAAGTCAGATTTGCAGCAATTGCTAACCTCAAGAGGATAAATAATGTATCCAAAAAAAAAAAAAAAAATCAGGGACCAAAAACCAATAAAAGACTTTTTCTTGAAAAATATATGGTTAAAGTTTCTTTTACTGTCAAAATGATTCCTTAAACTCGCAATAAAGCACTTAATAATGTAATAAAGGAATAAATACCTAACAAAACTAATACAGAGGAATTTTAATCAAGAGCCCATATTGTCTTTAGTATCGATTTCAAATTTTCACCATCATATTCCAAATTTCTATAAAGTTTCTTAAAGCTCCCGTATCTCCAAACCTCTATCTCGATTTTTTTTTCTTTCGTGTGAAATTCGAACTATACAGATTCGACTGTATGCAATATTCCCACAGCGCCGCTCATAAAATTAAACAAATTTAACAATTTGCAGAATCTATAACAAAGAAAGGCTACATATACGTGGATGTAACAAATCAATCTCATTTCTAAAGCGAAGGGTCAAATTTCACTCAATTATCGAAAAATTGTCGCAGCAGAGGGAGGCGTCTTTATACTTGAGGGTCACTCATGGAGCAGATTTTCAATGGCATTGGGGGGGGGGGGGGGAGCGAAGTGAATTTTTGACATTTGTTACTCAGAAAAAAGTCGTTTTGATTTTTTTCTTTTTCTTCTTTTTTTCTTTTTCTTCTTCTTTTTTTCTTTTTCTTCTTTTTTTTTCTTGTCTTTTTTTGAGACAAACGTTTCGGGGGGGGACCCCCCCCCCCTTAGCTACGCCCCTGGTGATTACTGTTCTTGAAATTAAACTATTCGGTACCCCGACTGAGTTACTGATATTTTTGTTGTTATTTTTTCGTTATATGTGATCTATTTTTCGAACTTCCTACATATTTTCTTACATTTAGGCAATTTTAGTTTTTTCCTTAAAAGAATATTATTGATGTAATGAAACATTTCGAATGTACAGGGTGTCCAGGAAAGGACTCCCTGATTTCAAAATTAAATATCTCGCAAACAAAAGTCGATATTGGAATAAAACAAACGGTATGTTTGTTGTGAAACCCATAAAAATCATGTACAGAAACTTAAAAGTTAGTAACAAAAATTGCCAACAGGGGCGCTGCACGCTGTAATTGCAATAGAAGTCCCTATAAATAGTGCTGCGAAGGGGTTGGACGACAATTTCTAACGTAAATGTTATGAGAGGCAAATTTACTGCTGAAGCGCCTTCGCAGCATTATTTGTGGGGCTTTCTATAGCAATTACAGCATGCAGCGCCCCCTGTCCGCAATTTTTGTTACTAATTTCTATGTTTCTGTACACGATTTTTATGAGTTTTACAATAAACATACCGTTCATTTTATTCCAATATCTGACTTTGTTTTCGAGACTTTTAATCTTGAAATCAGGGAGTTCTTTCCTGGACACCCTGTACTTGAGCATGTTTTTGCAGAGAAATCACCTGTAACATGTTTAAATGAACGAAGTCGTTCAAATAAACGAATTCAGTGAAAGGATCAAAACAATGAACGATCCTTTAATGAAGTGCCTCTCAACCTTTTTTAACACGCTTTTATTAGCTTCTCTTGAATGTTTGTGAGTAACTCTCCTTTGGACTAAGAGCTAGTTGCTTATTACTGTTAGTACATTCCACCACTTTAAGAGCGTTCGTAGCCGAGCCGTCTAGGGCGCGGGTCTTCGCTGACGTCCACCTCCGAGAACCATGGTTCGGTCTACACCGAAATTAAATTTACAATTTTGCAACTCAGATTTTGCCCACTTTTTGTCATCGGATTCTTTTAAAATTTGGAATGCTACCTCCGACACGATGACAATGCAATATTCTATAATCAAATTAATTTATTAACGATAAGTTATTAGTTTATTTTAATTAACACGCTTTTATTAGCTTAACTTGTATGTTTGTGGTATGTTTGTGGGTTGTTATTTCTTTGGATAAATGGTCAAACCTTTACTTTAAACTGATATTTCCAAGAACTATTGGTTGTGACTTTTCAAATGGATATCAACGATGAACATTCAAAATATGATCAGCTATGTAATTACTGACGATTATGATTCAAATAAATGAAATAAGCTATAATAAATACATATACTGAAATATTCGCATTTGCAGAATATATGCGCAACTCTAGATGAAAAAATATGTATTCTAACGAAACTGACACCGCATAAGTTTCATTCAAGTTTATCCTCGAATGATTTTTTGTTTGTTTTTTAACAGTTCATTTAAGATAGACATTTTTCAAGTACTGTTGCTAAAAATTAATTCATGAAATATTTACATTTGCGAAATAAATAAAAAAACTATAAATGTGAAAATATTGATTCTTCGAAACATAAACCACGTAATGTTTCAATATTAACTCCAGTATTAAAAGATTTCTTATCCTATGAAATATTTTTGAGAACTCATACGATAATTTCAAACAGATATTTCTGATAACACCGCGCTCGCGAATTATCGAATAAATATCAATGACGACAATTCAAAACATTTGCATCTGTAGAAAATACGAATAAATTTACAACAAAACAGGAAAAAATACGTTTTTCCCGAAATTGATACACCATGACGTTTCATTAATTACCCTACTATTTCGGAAATTTATTTTATGTGCTATGAAACAACTTTTCTTCCTTCAAAAAAATCATTTAAAATAGTTCAAGTACTACTGCCCGTAATTAAATCATAAAAAATTACATTTGTAAAATATATGTTACAAGTATAGTGGGAAAGATATAGATTCTCCAAACTGAAACCACATAATAACACCACATAAAACTAAGAATTAAAGTATTAAATATGAAGCACTGTAACAATTTTTGAAAAAGAATTTAGCTGAATTAGGAAAAATTCTCCTGTTCCTTTGAAATTTCATGCCCAGGGCACGGCCCCGGGGAGTTCGTGCGATAAATAGCGCGAGGCGAAAAATTAAAATTGAAAATGCAAACCAATATTGAGTATGGAAACAAGCAAGTCAGTGCTTCCAGGATGACGTCAGAGACTCGTTTTTCCCCTCTTTTAGCCAAGACGCGGCAAAAGTGGAAGATCAAAGAGATGGTCCTACCCTATATTCTCTATGGAAAATAAATTTGATACAGCAATTCACAAATCAGACATCGTTTCTGTCCAAAACTTGCAGATGTGAGCAAAAACCGAAGATGACCCCGTATCCCAAACCCCTATAAGAAAAGAAAAGAAAAATGTTGTGATACTTTCTTTTTGCTCTTAACAAACATACAAGCAATGTTTTCTTGTTTATAATTCGTTGATTAATATATTTTTGTACAGGTCTTGTGTACTAATATTCGGCTAAACGAACAGAAAACGAATACAGTCAGACCTCGACATAAGGTCACCCGCTTTTAGGTTACCCGCATATAAGATCACGTTTGTGGAGTCCTGGCTCATTGAATAGGAACTCTATGTTATGAATTATTGGATATATGGTCAGGTCGTAATATGTTAATCGCTTATAGGATCAATTTTGTCTGACTCTCTTTGAATGATTTCAGTGCCTAATAGATTCATTTCCAAAGAATGTTCCACAATATACGATCCTTAAAAAGGGAAAAGTCATTTCTCCTACTAACGTAGTATGAAGTGCATATAATGCAGCAGAAAGAGATGCTAAAAATGAAGCAGAGTGATTCACGATAAAAACGGATTATTTGGGAACGATCCCTTACGATTCGTCGCCTATCCAAGAGTTATCGAAATTCGGCTCATTAGATCACTGATATTTTTTTTTTTTTTTAATTTTAAAGATATCCAGCTAAAAATTTATTAAGAGTTGCAGGATCTATCTGAGCTTTTGATTATGATGGTTATAAACTACTATCTTTCGCCCATGCGCAGTGAAAATTTAATTGCTTCAAACGTTCATATTTCATTAAATTTTCAATCTTTTAGTTTCAAACTTTATTATTAGGTTTATCTTGTATGCTGCCATACATTCTGAAAGTTTAGTAACGTTTGAGGGAAAACTGCGTTTTATGAGCAGAAAACCTTCAAATAAAACTTGTATTTTCAAAAAAATGGCCATATCTCCGTGGGTATAAGAGATACTTTCACGAAAATATAAAAATAAATTCTACATACACTGTTAAAAAAATCCTGAAAGTTCAGGTAGTTTTCTGACTGATTTTAACAGAATATTTCCGTAATGCTTCAAAACTTATTTTTTCCTTCCAACAACAGAAATATCACGAAAGGAAGTGATGAAAACAGAATTTTTCCATTTCTAGGGTTGCCGCTGTGCTATACTTTGTTAGTATTCTGATTAGCCTTCAAGTTATGATAAACATCGCTTTTTGATAGTACTTATTAAATCGCACTGTTACATGTTGTTAATTAAAAGCTTTTTAGAATAACAACTCAGATGCCGTAGACAAAACAGATGCTATTTCATGTCTGGAAAGTAATATACTAGTACTATGTCGAAACTGTTTTTACGCCTTTGGGCTTTGTAAGTTTGGAAAAAATGTTAGCGCCATTTTCAGACAGGCAGATGTGTTTTGATCGCCTTGGTGATTTGATGTGGGATTTACTGAGTCAGTATTAGAATATTATTGCGGTGTATTATTTTGCTCAATACTTCGAAATTCTATTCGTTAGACGACGTTCGTCGTCGTCGACGACAATTCTATTCGTTAGTCATATTGTGTGTTCTAGCGGTGAGAATAGTTTTAGGATCTCGTGTTATCCATTTAAAATAAAGGCTATTGGATTACTTGTGTCCAGATGCAAAGGAGACACTTAAATTTAGCACCGCTGGTCGCATGTAAGTATTGTTGAATATCTTTGTACATGTTAATATACAAATGTATTTTTCTTGTTAATGTGCATTTGGTAGAATTCCGATGGTAGCTGATTTAGAATTTATAGAACTATTATAAAGTTACTGTTTTTGCTCTAACGCGTTGTATTCTTGAAAGTCATTAAAAAGTTAAATGGTCAACATTTCGTATCAACCGGAGATTATCGTGGTGTGCGAGCAAGACAGAAAAAATCACTCAGTTTTTTTTTTTTTTTTTTTTTTTTTGACAGATTGAAGGTAAACATTTTGAATCTCTAAATAAAAGTATTTCTTGCTGTTACATTTTTTGCGAAAAGGCACAGTAGATTGTTAATCTTTGAAAATACAATTACAATTTTGACAAGAATAAGTTTTCTTGACTATTTAGAAATCTGGAAACATTCATTACTCCTTTCGGGATTTCATTTATAATAAAAAATATAAATTATTTAATTTATTTCCTTAGGACCTCATCCAACAACTTATTTGAGATTATTGCAAGTTTCTTGTAAAAACATTTCGGGTAAAACGAACTGATTGATATGTTTAGCCTAAGTATAATGCTTATGCACTAAAAATCTATGTTGCTATTCCAATGAGTGAAAAATGCGGAAATCACCGAGGGGGGGGGGGGGATATACGTCATCTGAGCAAAAAATTCTTCACGTGTATGTCAATGATTCTGTTTCTAAACACAGTAAATTGGTATGCGGCACTCTCCATCAGGTATATTATTCCATGATAAAGTCAACCGGTTTTTGATGGTATTTTATTTGACTCATTCTGCAAATAAAAATATTCTATTTTTCAAGTATGCTTTTCCATGCCACGCCAGAATATGTACGAGGAGATGTGGAAGGAAATATCGAACTGTATCAGCATCAAAAATTGGTGTTATATTTAAATCCACTAATTTCCTTGCTGGTACTTTTCGATTATTTTTATTCATCTGAAGGTGCAAATTTCGAGATAGATGCCTTGAAAGGTAAGTTATCAAGCAAAAATTTCACTTAAAATATCTGAGTAATAAATACAAAAAAATAATAGCTTTTGAATAGTTAACTATTTTTCTATTATATATCATTTTAAACATAGGATAGAAAAAAGAGAATGAAATTTCAGTAAAATATGTGAAAATGAGAAACGAAAAAATAGCGCAAGGAAAAATCAAGAACCGAAAGTTCTGTAAAGACACAGAAAATATAAAAACGGAAAAATAGATGAACGGAAAATTTAAAAACGGAAAAATAGATCAATGGAAAGAAGAGAAATGGAATTTTCGTTAAATCACGGAAAATTTATAAATGGAAGAACAGAACTAAACGGAGAAATGAGAAATGGAACTTCTGTTGAGTCACGGAAAATAATTTAACGGAAACGTAATATTTACGGCAACTTTGCTGCCGGTACTTTATCCGTTATTTTCAGGAAATTTTTTTAACAGTGTAGTTTGTCAACTAATTTCTGAAATTTATAGCTTATTCCCGGCTATTTACAATGAAGGATGATCAAAAACCTACTTTTGTTTTCTCAATTTGTTGCTGGTCCCCTAAATGAACAGTAGATTAAATTTTTATTGGAAAATGACAGCTGGAGTATACTTTTTATGTGAAAAGAATTACATTAGTCTCTTATTCTTCGAGAAATCCGTAAAAATGTGGATTTTTGAAAGTGTCCCAATACTTTTGGTCATATAGTGTGCGTGCATTAAATTTGGCAAAGAATTGATGTATACACTTGCTTATTCATTTTACTATATATATATTTCTATTATAAGGTCATCCTGCTTATAAGGTCAGTCTCATGAAATCCCGGGTGGTGACCTTATACCGAAGACCCACTGTAATGCTTCTCTGCTTTTACGATTTAATTAAACTATCGCCGTGAAAAAAATCTTTAAAACTTTTGTTAATATGTAAAAATATCCGCCAACTAAATAACGCAATTCCTTAAACATCACAAAACCTTCCATTAATTTTTCTTTTTGCCCAATTTCAAAGTATCGCCAAGTTTTACTACTTATTTTGGAAACATTTAGAATGAAAATTTTTAGCGTCATTTTATTGTCTCCAAAAGTATCTCAGCATTTCGCGAAATATCTCTTTGACGAAAATTAGTGACGGACGTTTTTCAAAGTAGGGAGGGAGGAGCTTCCCGAAACGATAATCTCGCTAATTTGGTAACATTTTAAATCGCAATAAGAACCCACAATAACTGAAATTTCCCAAAATAACTAAACCAAGTATAGGGGGATTATGGGCGGCTACATTTTTTAAAAATTTTGTTTTTCCATAGCCATATAGAGAAGGTTTCAGACTAGGATAAAAAAAATCACTTGTTTAAAAAGATTTATAAGTTAAGTTTAATTTCATATTTTGGGAATTCTTCAAATTTGTATGAGCATGCTTTGTTTCTAAATGAATGTAATTTTTTTTTCCTTTATACTTGTTGCTATTTTAGTTTTATGGCTGAGGGAGAAGCTCGATTTTAAATCACATCAAAGCGGTGTGTTTTGAGTTCTTTAAGTTAAAACAGAAAACAAATGAAAGTATATAGGGAGGTATCAGAATCATAAGAAAGATATAGAAGAAAGTTTCGTGATGGCTGCAACATACTACTTTCTTTCTTTTTTTTTTTTCTTTTTTTTTTTTTTTTTTTTTGCACCTTTAAAACTGCGTGACTTCATTCTTCTTTTAAAACCTGGTCGCCTTTTCTTTTTTTTCTCCCTCTGTGCAGTTTACTTTTTCTGTTTGTTTTCACCCTCGAATCTATGCGCAAGAGTGCTGGTCAGGGTGTACAAACAAGAGTGTGTACTTTCAACTCTTAGTTTTAAAAAAATTTAATTAATTGAAAATTGAAAAGCTAATAGGAATAATTTAAAAACTACAAAATACATCACAAAAATTACTAAACTCATGTTCATGTCTACGAGCGCCAGCAACGGGTGCATTCTCACTCCCGTTGACTTTTAACAATAAAATAAAATTAATTAAACAAGGTCTACAAATACTTAGGAAAAACTACAAAATACGTCAAGGGAAATATGGTTCACTTTTATGTCCATGAGCATCGGTAGTGGGCTGCTTTAAGAGAGTGAACTTTCAACCCTTGGCTTTTAAAAATAAAATTACTTGATTTTAAAAAGTAATATCACTTTTAGACTTTTTTAATATTAAGTTCCTTTTACTTATTTTCTACTTATTGCAAGTCTTTCCTTTACTTAACTTTCTTCTCTGAATAGTGTCAATAATGATAAAAATACAACTCACTATTAGCTTTAAAGAAGCCCAGTGGCTGTAACGCTTAGCGCTTTAACGCCACAGGTCCGGGTTCGATTCCGGGTTGGGCTTGGTCGACTCAGCCGTTCATCCCTTCAGTTGGTTGATAAAATGAGTACCAAGCGTGCTTGGGAACTAAACACTGGGGGTCCCACATTATAGGCTGACTACATAACCGGAACATCTGCTCTTGCAATGGCGGATTTACTAGGAGGCGGTGGGGGCGATCGCTCCCTCCGTGCCCGTCATTTTCTGAAACCAATGATATAGAATTGAAGGAATTACTAGCAATCGGTACTAATTTTATCAAGTACATTCCACAAATTTGCTTTAAATTAGTTTTAGAAAGTTAGTGTAGTCGAGGATGGACAGCGTTACCCACTTTTTAATTTGAACCTAAGCTCGCCTCTTCCCCTTTTTTCGAATTTTGATAATTTTTATATTTCTATATGTGTTTTTCAACCTTTTTCTTCCAGGACTACACTATACTGACATGATAAGACATTGCTATGATTTTGAACAGTTGTTTCCAACCCTGTTGGGGATCGCCAACTAAAAGGGGTGAAAATTCGTTAGAGGCGATTAATATTTAAAAGACAGGATAAGGGGAGATGGCATTTGACTCCTTGCCCCTCTACATGACAGGTCGGGGGATGGTTTTCACGGTTTTCAACCGCCACCCCCTTGAATAGACTGTAAATCTGCCCCTGTGCTCTTGCTCCCCACAGTCCTTAGTCAAGAAAACTGCGACGGGCACATTAGTCCTGGGCCCTCATGGGCTGTCATTCCATTGGGTTTGGTTTATTGGCTTAAAAGTAAATAAATTAATCTATATAAATAAAAAAAGAATATGTGTGTGTATATAGTATATGTGTATGTATATATGTGTGTATGTTCTCTATACAAATCCACAGTTTACGTCGGATATCGACCAAATTTGGCAAGAAGGTACTTGGGCACCCGAGAAAGAACGTAGGGGGGGGGGGGGTTTCGAACGCCAAAGTAGGACTCAACCGTTCGAATTTTAATTTTAAAGCCCGAAAATGGCATTAAATGGTTCTTGCCACCCAAAATTATTATCCGATTTCTTTGCTTCAGGTCCCATTCGAAGGTCCGCGAAAAACACCCACAGAGTTCCTTCATTTCCTTCGAGTTTCAAAAAAAAAAGCTGTAAAATCACTAGAAAAAAATTAAAAAGCACTGCGAAGAGTAATGGAACAGAAATTTTAAAGCGGAAAATTATCGTTTGCGTGATCTCATTTTAAATTAGCGTTCAGAAGGTTGCCACTTCTTTTTTCTCGGTTGTGGCTTAATAAAATTTTGTTTTTGTTTTGAGGTAAAATTTTCCCCTTTTGTTTATTATTTAGCGACTTATCTTCTTTCTTTTTTATTTTATTTTTTAGGATTTAAAGTTGTATTTCTGGGGGATTGCTTTTAATTTTTTTCGGGAACTATTGATTTGCCGTTTTCTTTCTTTGAGAAAGTATTTTGACTAGAAATTTTGTAGTATTTTTTTTCTCTAATTGAAGCATGATTATTAACACGCGTAACTTGACATAACTTTTTTTTCGAGGTATACCGTGCAAAAAGCCGTGCAATGCAGCTAGTTAAAAATAAACGAGAAAAAAAAAAAAAAAAGAAAAGAAACCGTTGATGGAAAAAAAAAATTTTTTTTCGCGATTTTCATGCAAGTGAACCCCACCCCTCCCACCATATTTGGTTTTGTCGGCGCACAAGGGTCTGGTTTACCTCTAATTGTGTCTGATAATAATATTTTAGAAAAAAATATGCTTAATACTTTCCTGAAAGTACAAAAAAAAAAAAAAACAATTACTTTTTTAAACATATTTAACCATTCATTTACTAAAATTAATTACTTCACTGTTGTTACTGTCAATTGGCGTAAAAAATGAGGGGCCTAAACGCCACCTAAAGAACTTTTAACCCCCCTCCCTCCTCAGGATCTTTCTAAAAAGATCGTAAAAATTTCGAGGAATATCTTCATTCCTGTACCCTATCTACCCCCTTTCCCATTCTTGCCAAATAAAGCTTGAAATTGAGCCCCTAAGACTACAATTTTGAAAAATCCCAAAAGAGTCCCCCCCCCCCAGCCTCACCCTTTCGTTTAAACACCAGAAATAAATTAAAACTGGTTTCTCTGGACATCATCAATTTCTCAAAATTTACGATGGAGAAATCCCGAATCCCCTATTCTCAGTCTAGGAAGATTGGGCGCCGGGCATATTGTGCCAAATGTTCCCGTCGCCCAAAGTTCCCGGTGCCCAAAATACTCGGCGCCCAAAGTTCTCGGCGTCCAAAATGCTCGGCACCTAAAGTTCCTGGTGCCCCATCTTCCCATTTCGATAAATATCATTTTTCGCTTTTCGTTAGTTGCTCCCCCTGTTAAATGTAAAAAGTAATTTAAGCAAATAATTATTCCATTTTTTTTTGAAAAATATACGAGTAAAAGAAGTTCATTGCATAATTATCTCTATCAATCAAGTGCTGTATTGAGAAATGTAGAAGAAATTTTTATTTTCATTGACCGGCTTTATAGATTTTTGGGAGTGCACAGTACAAGCGAAGTGACTCCGCTGCCGGCTGCCCGGACTGCAACAAATGTAAACATTGCTATGCTGCCGGCCGGTGTTGTCGTCTTATTCCTATACCCCCTATTTACCACGCATTCAGAAAGAATGGGATCGTCCAGCATCCAACGTGCAACGTGGGTAACGGTCAGGTATGTTCTTTTGTTTTAACGCATTAATTGCTTATCTTGTATTATGCCTTTTATGATTTCAGAATAAAAAGCTTCAACACTTTCTTTGCTGACTTGATTTTGGTGAGAAATCAATTTCTGAAATTTGTATTGTTAAGATATTCTTTATTTCCAGGTACCCGTCATTCCGATGTAATGACT